>NC_084758.1:8650293-8762501 GCF_033978785.1 Entelurus aequoreus
GGTTCAGGTCAGGACTCTGTATGTATATATATATATATATATATATATATATATATATATATATATATATATATATATATATATATATATATATATATATATATATATATATATATATATATATATAATGTATGTATATATATATATAATGTATGTATATATATGTATATATGTATGTTGTATGGAGCTGAGCCGGAAGGCAAAGCTCTCAATTTACCGGTCGATCTACGTTCCCATCCTCACCTATGGTCATGAGCTTTGGGTTATGACCGAAAGGACAAGATCACGGGTACAAGCGGCCAAAATGAGTTTCCTCCGCCGGGTGGTGGGACTCTCCTTTAGAGATAGGGTGAGAAGCTCTGTCATCCGGGGGGAGCTCAAAGTAAAGCCGCTGCTCCTCCACATGGAGAGGAGCCAGATGAGGTGGTTCGGGCATCTGGTCAGGATGCCACCCGAACGCTTCCCTAGGGAGGTGTTTAGGGCACGTCCGACCGGTAGGAGGCCACGGGGAAGACTATGTCTCCCGGCTGGCCTGGGAACGCCTCGGGATCCCCCGGGAAGAGCTGGACGAAGTGGCTGGGGAGAGGGAAGTCTGGGCTTCCCTGCTTAGGCTGCTGCCCCCGCGACCCGACCTCGGATAAGCGGAAGAAGATGGATGGATGGATGGATGGATGGATGTATATCCTGCGATGAGGTGGCGACTTGTCCAGGGTGTACCCCGCCTTCTGCCTGAATGCAACTGAGATAGGCTCCAGCACCCCCCGCGACCCCAAAAGGGACAAGCGGTAGAAAATGGATGGATGTATGTATATATGTATGTATACATATGTGTATATTTAAAAGATTAAAGAAAAAAATCATAATAAGAAGAAGATCACAAAGAAGGACAGGAAGAAGAAGAAGAATGAGAAGAACAACATGAAGAAGAACCCCCCCCCCCTCCCCCTTTTGTCCTCCTCCTGCTTTCTTCCCCAGATTAACTTTACATCAGACAGATGGTTCCCGTCTGCTGCCTTTTTTACATTCACTTCCTGCACCCCCATACCTCCTGCACCCCCTGCCCCCCCCTCCTCTGGAAATAATCTTTTATTGGCGGCTTGTTCGGAAGTGACCTCCTGGCCTTGATTAGATAGGCCAAGTCCTATCACACATTTGTTGGACCCCCCTTCACATGTCTGCTGATCCTGTATGGGACAACAATGGGGGGGCTTTAGTTCTGTCCGGCTCTTCTCGGTGGGGGGGGGGGTTTAAAGCAGGACACTTCCCCCCCCCCCCCCTCATCACTGGGTGCTAGTTGCAAACCCTGCCTTGCCAAACTACAAGTCAGGGATGATGACTGACCTCCCAGTTAGCGGTTAGCTCGCCCTTTAAATCCCCCCGCCCCCATTATCCGCTGACCTTTTAGGAAGATCTTAGTTCTTTTAACTCTATTTTTATTTTTTACACTGATTTTTAAAACACTATTTTAACCAACATGTTTGATTAAGCACTCGCATTTGAACAATTTGCTGTATTTTTTTTTTACACTGAATTCATATACGGTGAATTTTAAAACATTGTATTTAAACAAACTTACTTTTTAACAAACCGTATTTTTACACAAAAAAAATGTATACACTGAATTTTAAAACACTGTATTTTGACCAACTCTATTTTAATACACTGTATTTAAAACACTGTATTTTTTTTTTTACACAGGTTGTTTATGCACTGAATTTTAAAACACTATTTAAAAAAAAATTAAAAAAATTAAACAGTGTATTTTAACAAACTGAATTTTAAAACACTATTTTTTAAACAAACTGATTTTGTACACACTATATTTCAACAGACACATTTTTACACCCAGATTTTTATGCACTGAATTTTAAAACACTGTATTTAAACAAACTTACTTTTTAAAACACTTTTAAAAAAACTGTATTTTAAAACACTGTATTTTTACACTGGTTGTTTATGCACTGAATTTTAAAACACTATTTTAACAAAATTATATTTTAAACAGTGTATTTTAACAAACTTAATTTTAAAACACTATTTTTACACAAAAAAATGTATACACTGAATTTTAAAACACTGTATTTTAACAAACTGAATTTTAAAACACTGTATTTTAACAAACTGAATTTTAAAACACTGTATTTTGACCAACTGTATTTTAATACACTGTATTTAAAACACTGTATTTTTTTTACACAGGTTGTTTATGCACTGAATTTTAAAACACTATTTAAAAAATTGTTTAAAAAATTAAACAGTGTATTTTAACAAACTGAATTTTAAAACACTATTTTTTAAACAAACTGATTTTGTACACACTATATTTCAACAGACACATTTTTACACCCAGATTTTTATGCACTGAATTTTAAAACACTGTATTTAAACAAACTTACTTTTTAAAACACTTTTAAAAAACTGTATTTTAAAACACTGTATTTTTACACTGGTTGTTTATGCACTGAATTTTAAAACACTATTTTAACAAAATTATATTTTAAACAGTGTATTTTAACAAACTTAATTTTAAAACACTATTTTTACACAAAAAAATGTATACACTGAATTTTAAAACACTGTATTTTGACCAACTGTATTTTAATACACTGTATTTAAAACACTGTATTTTTTTTTACACAGGTTTTTTATGCACTGAGTTTTAACAAACTGAATTTTAAAACACTATTTTTTAAACAAACAGATTTTGTACACACTATATTTCAACAGACACATTTTTACACCCAGATTTTTATGCACTGAATTTTAAAACACTGTATTTAAACACACTTACTTTTTAAAACACTTTTTAAAAAACTGTATTTTAAAACACTGTATTTTTACACTGGTTGTTTATGCACTGAATTTTAAAACACTATTTTAACAAAATTATATTTTAAACAGTGTATTTTAACAAACTTAATTTTAAAACACTATTTTTACACAAAAAAATGTATACACTGAATTTTAAAACACTGTATTTTAACAAACGGAATTTTAAAACACTGTATTTTGACCAACTGTATTTTAATACACTGTATTTAAAACACTGTTTTTTTTTTTTACACAGGTTGTTTATGCTCTGAATTTTAAAACACTATTTTAAAAAAAAATAAAAAATTTTTAAACAGTGTATTTCAACAAACTGAATTTTAAAACACTATTTTTTTAACAAACGGATTTTGTACACACTATATTTCAACAGACACATTTTTACACCCAGATTTTTATGCACTGAATTTTAAAACACTGTATTTAAACACTTACTTTTTAAAACACTTTTAAAAAAAACTGTATTTTAAAACACTGTATTTTTACACTGGTTGTTTATGCACTGAATTTTAAAACACTATTTTAACAAAATTATATTTTAAACAGTGTATTTTAACAAACTGAATTTTAAAACCCTGTATTTTTACACAAAAAAATGTATACACTGGTTTTTAAAATACTGTATTTTGACCAACTGTAATACACTGTAATACACTGTATTTTAAAACACTGTTTTTTTTTTTACACTGGTTGTTTATGCACTGAATTTTAAAACACTATTTTTTAAACAAACTGATTTTGTACACACTATATTTCAACAGACACATTTTTACACCCAGATTTTTAGGCACTGAATTTTAAAACACTGTATTTAAACAAACTTACTTTTTAAAACACTTTAAAAAAAACTGTATTTTAAAACACTGTATTTTTACACAAACAAATGTATACACTGAATTTTAAAACACTGTATTTTGACCTAATGCATTTTAAAACATTGTATATTAATACACTGTATTTTAAAACACTGTATTTTTTACGCTGGTATTTATGCACTGAATTTTAAAACACTATTTTAACACAATTATATTTAAACAGTGTATTTCAACAAACTGAATTTTAAAACACTATTTTTTAAACAAACTGATTTTGTACACACTGTATTTTAACACACATTTTTACACTCAGATTTTTATGCACTGAATTTCAAAACACTGTCTTTAAACAGACTTACTTTTTAAAACACTTTTAACAAACTGTATTTTAAAACACTGTATTTTTTACACAAAAAAATGTATATACTGAATCTTAAAACACTGTATTTTGACCAACTGTATTTTAATTTTAACACCTTTTTACACTCAGATTTTTATGCACTGAATTTTAAAACTCTGTCTTTAAACAAACTTACTTTTTAAACACTGCATTTTTACACAAAAACATGTATATACTGAATCTTAAAACACTGTATTTTGACCAACTGTATTTTAATACACTTTATTTTAAAACACTGTATTTTTTTTACACTGGTTGTTTATGCACTGAATTTTAAAACACAATTAAAAAAAAAGAAAGAAGTGTATTTTAAAAAACTGAATTTAAACAAACTTACTTTTTAAAACACTTTAAAAAAACTGTATTTTAAAACACTGTATTTTTACACAAAAAAAATGTATACATTGAATTTTAAAACACTGTATTTTTTATTTGTATTTAAACAAACTTACTTTTTAAAACACTATTTCAACAAACATTATTTTAAAACACTGTATTTTAACAAACTGAATTTTAAAACACTATTTTTTAACAAAGTCATTTTTTAAACCCTGTATTTTAACAAACTGTAATTTTTTTTAAATTGATTTTCACACACTGATTTTTAATGCAGTGAATTTTAAAACACTGTTTTAAAACAGATTTTTTTTAAATACAGAAATTTAAAACACTGTACTTTAACAAACATTGAGTATTTTTACACTCAGATTTTTATGCACTGAATTTTAAAACACTGTCTTTAAACAAACTTACTTTTTAAAACACTATTTTAACAAACTGTATTTTTAAACACTGTATTTTTACACAAAAAATGTATACACTGAATTTTAAAACACTGTATTTTTATTTGTATTCAAACAAACTTACTTTTTAAAACACTATTTTAACAAAGAGTATTTTAAAACACTGTACTTTAACAAACTGAATTTTAAAACACTATTTTTTAACAAAGTGATTTTTTAAACCCCGTATTTTAACAAACTGTATTTTTTTAAAAAATGGATTTTCACACACTGATTTTTTATGCAGTGAATTTTAAAACACTATGTTTTAAAACCGATTTTTTTTTTTAAATACAGAAATTTAAAACACTGTATTTTAACAAACACCTTTTTACACTCAGATTTTTATGCACTGAATTTTAAAACACTGTCTTTAAACAAACTTACTTTTTAAACACTGCATTTTTACACAAAAAAATGTATATACTGAATCTTAAAACACTGTATTTTGACCAACTGTATTTTAATACACTGTATTTTAAAACACTGTATTTTAAAACACTGGTAGTTTATGCACTGAATTTTAAAACACTATTTTTTTTTTTTAAAAAGTGTATTTTAACAAACTGAATTTAAACAAACTTACTTTTTAAAACACTTTTTTTAAAAACTGTATTTTAAAACACTATTTTTACACAAAAAAATGTATACATTGAATTTTAAAACACTGTATTTTTTATTTGTATTTAAACAAACTTACTTTTTAAAGCAGTATTTTAACAAACAGTATTTTAAAACACTGTATTTTTACACAAAAAAATGTATACTTTGAGACACTTGTGATTTAGGGCTATATAAAAAAACATTGATTGATTGATTGATACACTGAATTTTAAAACACTGTATTTTAACAAACTGAATTTTACAACACAATTTTTTTTAACAAAGTGATTTTTTAAACCCTGTATTTTAACAAATCTTAATTTTTTTCCATCCATTTTCTACCGCTTGTTTTTAAATTGATTTTTACACACTATTTTTTATGCAGTGAATTTTAAAACAATGTGTTTTAAAACTGATTTTTTTTTTAAATACAGAAATGTAAAACACTGTATTTTAACAAACTGTTAAAAAGCTAATTTTTATTAAATGAAAAAAAAAATCACTTCACAAAATTCAAACGTAAAAAATTCAGTTACATAAATTCAGCGTGAATAAAAAGCTCTTGTAATAAAAACAGAAAAGAAGGTATACCAGTACAAAATAAGCAAATGGCCCCGGGGCCACACTTTGGTCACTTAGACCCTAAAAACAGAGCGCTAAAAATGTGTTTTATCTGGAGTTTGTTTGCGAGAATGTTTGCAGGAACAACGACACCTCGGGTGTGGCGTTGCACCTCGGGTGTGGCGTTGCACCTCGGGTGTGGCCCCTGTGAAGACAGGAAGGACACTGGGATGTGACCTCGTGGCTGCAAAGTCTCACACAATCCTCACTTTGATGCTTATTTACAGTCTGCTTGCTGAGTCCTCCCTCAGGGTCTCCAAATCCAGAACAGGGGCCAAAGGGGGGGGGTCCAGGACAGGAAGCTTACCCCCCCTCCCCCCAGCAGCACCTCCACACCCTCCACATGAAAGCAAAGGACACAGAGGAGCTTATCTGCTGTTGCTTTTAGCTTTACTCTCAAGCACGGGCTCCTGGAAATGTGTGGAGGAATTAGGGGACACATTTCCGACGTCATCATTTATAATCCACCCCTCTTCTCAACGTGGTTTCCCAAAGGAAGTGAATTAGACACATTTCCAGAAAACACAACACAGGTTTTCTCATATTTTGACTTCATATACAATGTATAGACAGAGGGAAGTAAGCTTTACAATTACACACACTTTAAGATGGCAAAACGTTCAGTTCTTGTGGTTTGTAAGTCTGGACTTCTCTGCTTAGGCTGCAGCCCCCGCGACCTGATGAGTGGAAGAAGATGGATGGAAGGATGGATAAGTTTGGCTCAAAAAAAAGTATTTGTAAGAGTGATAATAACAAAAGACATGCAATTAAAATTAAAAATTAATAATAAAAAATAAAAAAAGTTTCAATGATATTGTTGTATAACTTAAATAATTACTGGACAATTTAATAATTTACTTTTAATTGGATTTTAAACAAACTAATTCACATTTAGTAACTTCTTTTGTATATATTGAATTTTGGCCAGAAAAAAAATGATTATATATATATATATATATATATATATATATATATATATATATATATATATATATATATATATATATATATATATATATATATATATATATATATATATATATATATATATATATATATATATATATATATATATGTATATATATGTATTTTTTTTTTTAAATTTAATTTAATTTTTATTTTTTTTATTTTTTATTCACTACGAATGTATTCATCATGTACTTTACTTCAGTTTGAATGTATTTATCATTTACTTTATTTCAGTTTTACTACATTTATCATGAACTTCAGTAGTACTGCATTCATCACATACTTTAATTCAGTATTAATGTATTTATCATATACTTTACTTTAGTCTCAATATATTCATCATGTACTTTACTTTAATCTTAATGTATGTATTATGTATTTTAGCAGTAATGCATTTATCATTTACTTTACTACATTAGTACTGTATGTATTCCATCCATCCATCCATTTTCTACCGCTTGTCCCTTGTGTACTTTAATTCAGTAGGAAAGTATTTATCATATACTTTGATTCAGTATTCATGTATTCATCATGTACTTTACTTAAGTCCTAATGTATTTATTATATACTTTACTTAAGTCTTAATGTATTCATCATGTACTTTACTTAAGTCTTAATGTATTCATCATGTACTTTAAATTATTAGTAATGTATTCATCATTTACTTTACTTCAGTAGTACTGCATGTATTGTGTACTCTACTTCAGTAGTACTGCATTTATCATGTACTTTAATTCACTAGTAATGGATTTATTATTTACTTCAGTACTACTGCATTTATCACAGACTTTAATTCAGTGGTAAAGTATTTATCATGTACTTTACTTGAGTCTTAATGTATTTATTATGTACTTTACTTTAGTAGTAATGTATTTATCATGCACTTTACTTTAGTAGTAATGTATTTATTATGTACTTTTCTTCAGTAGTACTGCATGTATTGTGTACTTTACTTCAGTAGTAATGTATTTATCATGTACTTTACTTGAGTCTTAATATATTTATCATGTACTTTACTTGAGTCTTTTAATGTATTTATTATGTACTTTGCTTTAGTAGTAATGTATTTATCAAGCACTTTACTTTAGTCTTAATGTATTTATTATGTACTTCAGTAGTAATGTATTTATCATTTACATTTCTTCAGTAGTACTGCATATATTATGTACTTTAATTCAGTAGTAATGGATTTTTCATATACTTTACTTCAGTAGTAATGTATTTATCATGTATTTTACTACATTAGTACTGTATGTATTGTGTACTTTAAGTAATGTATTTATCATGTACTTTGATTTAGTACTAATGTATTCATCATGTACTTTACTTAAGTCCTAATGTATTTATTATATAATTTACTTAAGTCTTAATGTATTCATCATGTACTTTACATTATTAGTAATGCATTCATCATTTACTTTACTTCAGTAGTACTGCATGTATTGTGTACTCTATTTCAGTAGTACTGCATTTATCACATACTTTAATTCAGTGGTAATGTATTTATCATGTACTTTACTTGGGTCGTAATGTATTATGTACTTTACTTTAGTAGTAATGTATTTATCATGCACTTTACTTTAGTCTAAATGTTTTTATTATGTACTTTACTTCAGTAGTAATGGATTCATCATCTACTTTACTTGAGTCTTAATGTATTTATTATGTACTTTACTTTATAAACTAACAATATACAAATATAGATATGTAGAAATGATATTTATAGATAAATATTAACAATGTAACAATACATTATTGAAACAATCCCATGAACACAACAACACATGTATTTAAAATTAAATATAAAAATGTTTATATGCATTTTTATTTACATACTATTTATTTATATGATTATTAAATACATAAATGTTAATATTATCACACTAAAAACAATCCAATTCTGACTGGGATGGTGTCATTGGGTAGACTGCAGGTGCGCCTCATGTACTGAGGGGGCGCCGCTCGTAAATATAAAGTTATAAAGTAGAGAAAAAACGAAGAAGAACGTAATGACGCCAGCTGGTACCAATTTCAAAATGACAAATATTGACGACATAAAGGCTGAAAGAGGACAGTTTGGATGTTCATCGTGTTAATGTCTGCGTAAGTACAATAATCACACATATTAAATTCATCGTCACTCATTTGTTCCCATTATAAATTCCCCCCTGCGACAACCAGCATTGTTATGCTAATGCTAAGGAGCTACACACGTTTACCATTGGAATGTACAAATTAAATAGCTCATTAAATATAAATACCCTTCTTTGTCATGTTAATGAAGGAGCCAAATAAGCATTCATCTTCCTTTACTGGAGCGGCGAGGGCCACTTTGCTCATCTGACGTCATATGTCCACAGCCAGGTCGCAGGAGAGCTGGTGACGTCATTTGGTCAGGTGAGTTGTTGCTTCCTTTGAGTTAATGACCTTCATAAACTAATTACCTTCATAAACTAATTACCTTCATAAAGGTGATAAAAGTAGCTTGTGTTCCTCGGGAAGTGACACTTTGCAGCCCCTTTAAAGTGACATGACAGCTTCTGGAATGTTCCCCTAGTGTGTATAAAGTACTGTATTTACTGTGTACATGAAATACCCCCAAAAAAGGGACAAGCGGTAGAAAATGGATGGATGGATAAAATACTACAATATTGTAGTTACTGTATGTATAAAGTACTGAATTTACTGTGTACATAAAATACTACAATATTGTAGTTGCTGCATGTATAAAGTACTGTATTTACTGTGTACATAAAATACTACAATGTTGTAGTTATTGTATGTATAAAGTACTGTATTTACTGTGTACATAAAATACTACAATGTTGTAGTTATTGTATGTATAAAGTACTGTATTTACTGTGTACATAAAATACTACAATATTGTAGTTACTGTGTACATAAAATACCCCAAAAAAGGGACAAGCGGTAGAAAATGGATGGATGGATGGATAAAATACTACAATATTGTAGTTACTGTATGTATAAAGTACTGTAGTTACTGTGTACATAAAATACTACAATATTGTAGTTACTGTATGTATAAAGTACTGTAGTTACTGTGTACATAAAACTACAATATTGTAGTTACTGTATGTATAAAGTACTGTATTTACTGTGTACATAAAATACTACAATGTTGTAGTTATTGTATGTATAAAGTACTGTATTTACTGTGTACATAAAATACTACAATATTGTAGTTACTGTGTACATAAAATACCCCAAAAAAGGGACAAGCGGTAGAAAATGGATGGATGGATGGATAAAATACTACAATATTGTAGTTACTGTATGTATAAAGTACTGTAGTTACTGTGTACATAAAATACTACAATATTGTAGTTACTGTATGTATAAAGTACTGTAGTTACTGTGTACATAAAACTACAATATTGTAGTTACTGTATGTATAAAGTACTGTATTTACTGTGTACATAAAATACTACAATATTGTAGTTACTGTATGTATAAAGTACTGTATTTACTCTGTACATAAAATACCACAAAAAAGGGACAAGCGGTAGAAAATGGATGGATTGATGGATGGATAAAATACTACAATATTGTAGTTACTGTATGTATAAAGTACTGTATTTACTGTGTACATAAAATACTACACTATCGTAGTTACTATATGTATAAAGTACTGTAGTTACTGTGTACATAATATACTACAATATTGTAGTTACTGTATGTATAAAGTACTGTAGTTACTGTATACATAAAGTACTGTAGTTACTGTATATATAAAGGTACTGTAGTTAGTATGTACATGGAGTACTGTAGTAACTGTATATATAAAGTACTGTAGTTACTGTGTATATAAAGTACTGTAGTTACTATGGACATGAAGTACTGTAGTAACTGTATATATAAAGTTCTGTAGTTACTATGGACATGAAGTACTGTAGTTACTGTATATATAAATTACTGTAATTACTGTGTACATAAAATACTACAATATTGTAGTTACTGTATGTAAAAAGTACTGTAGTTACTGTGTACATAAAATACTACAATATTGTAGTTACTGTATGTATAAAGTACCGTATTTGCTGTGTACATAAAATACAATATTGTAGTTAAAGTACTATATTTACTGTGTACATAAAATACTACAATATTGTAGTTACTGTATGTATAAAGTACCGTATTTGCTGTGTACATAAAATACAATATTGTAGTTAAAGTACTGTATTTACTGTGTACATAAAATACTACAATATTGTAGTTACTGTATGTATAAAGTACTGTATTTACTCTGTACATAAAATACCACAAAAAAGGGACAAGCGGTAGAAAATGGATGGATTGATGGATGGATAAAATACTACAATATTGTAGTTACTGTATGTATAAAGTACTGTATTTACTGTGTACATAAAATACTACACTATCGTAGTTACTGTATGTATAAAGTACTGTAGTTACTGTGTACATAAAATACTACAATATTGTAGTTACTGTATGTATAAAGTACTGTAGTTACTGTGTACATAATATACTACAATATTGTAGTTACTGTATGTATAAAGTACTGTAGTTACTGTATACATAAAGTACTGTAGTTACTGTATATATAAAGGTACTGTAGTTAGTATGTACATGGAGTACTGTAGTAACTGTATATATAAAGTACTGTAGTTACTGTATATATAAAGTTCTGTAGTTACTATGGACATGAAGTACTGTAGTTACTGTATATATAAATTACTGTAATTACTGTGTACATAAAATACTACAATATTGTAGTTACTGTATGTATAAAGTATTGCAGTTACTGTGTACATAAAATACTACAATATTGTAGTTACTGTATGTATAAAGTACTGTATTTACTGTGTACATAAAATACTACAATATTGTAGTTACTGTATGTATAAAGTACCGTATTTACTGTGTACATAAAATACTACAATATTGTAGTTACTGTATGTATAAAGTACTGTATTTACTGTGTACGTAAAATACAATATTGTAGTTAAAGTACTATATTGACTGTATTCATAAAATACTACAATATTGTAGTTACTGTATGTATAAAGTACTGTATGTACTGTGTACATAAAATACTACAATATTGTAGTTACTGTATGTATGAAGTACTGTAGTTACTGTATATATAAAGTACTGTAGTTACTGTATATATAAATGTACTGTAGTTACTATGAACATGAAGTACCGTAGTTACTGTACATATAAAGGTACTGTAGTTCCCTATAACATTTGCTTAGAAAGCTATCCTTCTTGTGTTAGCATCCTGACAAGTAGCATTTGTCAAGTAACAAAATATTAGACTATGAAGTGTATACCTGCAGAATTTGCAAAAAACAACAACTAACATGTTAAAATACTAACGTCAAGTAACAAAATATGTATACCTAAAAAATGTGTTAAAAAAAAGTTAGCATGCTAATGTTAGCATACATGAAGTACCAAAATAGGACTCTGGTGTATACCTATAACATTTGCTTGAAAAGCTATCCTTCTTGTGTTAGCATCCTGACAAGTAGCATTTGTCAAGTAACAAAATATTAGCCTATGAAGTGTATACCCGCAAAATTTGCAAAAAATAGCTGACATGTTAAAATACTAACGTCACGTAACAAAATATATTATTCTGCGATGTATACCTGAAAAATGTGTTTAATAAGTTAGCATGCCAATACCGATAACATTTGCTTTAAAAAGCTATCCTCTTTGCGTTAGCATCCTGACAAGTAGCTTTTGTCAGTAACATATTAGACGCTGAGGTGTACACCTGCAAAATTTGCAAAAAAAATTGCTAACACGCTAATTTTGGCATGTTAAAATACTAACGTCAAGTTACAAAATATATTATTCTGCCATGAATACCTGAAAAATGTGTTTAAAAAGTTAGCATGCTACTGTTGGCATACATGAAGTACCAAAATAGGACTCTGGTGTATACCTATAACATTTGCTTAAAAAGCTATCCTTCTTGCGTTAGCATCCTGACAAGTAGCATTTGTCAAGTAACAAAATATTAGACTATGAAGTGTATACCTGCAAAATTTGCAAAAAAAAATAGCTAACATGGTAAAATACTAACGTCAAGTAACAAAATATATAATTTTTCGATGTATACCTGAAAAATGTGTTAAAAAAAAGTTAGCATGCTAATGTTAGCATACATCAAGTACCAAAATAGGACTCTGGTGTATACCTATAACATTTGCTTAAAAAGCTATCCTTCTTGCGTTTAGTAGCATTTGTCAAGTAACATATTAGATGCTGAGGTGTATACCTGCAAAATTTGCACACAAAAAAAGCTACCATGCTAATGTTAAAATGCTACCGACTGTGCCGCGGGTTGTTAAAAAAAATGAGCCCTGGGCTGCAAATGGGCCGCGGGCCGGCGTTTGGACACCCCTGTTGTAAATAAAGTCAACTTCTGCTGACGTTCCAATTCAGCGTTTCATCATTGTGGAGAAGGCCGCATAACGAGCGCCAGCCTTGAATGGTAATGACTCGGGCTAATCAACGGTCAGCCATTCTTCAAGCGCAGGTCACGCTCCCTCAGGAGGAAGTGCAGCGCTATCATCAATCTGCTTACAAGGGCCCCGTGACAAAGGACTGGAGGTCGTGGGCGGGGTTAAAAGTTTAGTGCACTGTAGGTGCCAAACGGAACATTCACCACCCCCAAGGGCCCCGCCTCCACCACCCATCGGCGCCATCTACATGTCAAAAGGCCTCGCTTGTTGAGTCGCTGTGTTCCACTTCCACACTCCCTTCGTGTAGCTTTGTAGTCATTTATCATTTATCCTTTTGTCCTCTTCCCTTCCAAGAAGGAGGTGTGTGGGTGTGTGTGTGTGTGTGTGTGTGTGTGTGTGTGTGTGTGTGTGTGTGTGTGTGTGTGTTCTGGCAATGCCGACTTAATGGGGACATCGCTCTGTTTACACCAGAGGTGTCAAAGTCGTTTTCACTGAGGGCCACAACGTAGTTATGTTTGGCCCCAGAGGGCCGTTTCTAACAGTGAATACTAATTTTTTTTTTAATGCATTTTATTAGTAGATTTTTTTTAAACTAAATTGTAAAAAAAATATGGTAAGTTGCAATCATTTCACCTCAAAATGTAGTGTATATTACTGTAAATGGAAAAACAGTACTGCCGTTTTTATGGTAAAAAGGCAGCTCAGTTGCCAGAATTTTACTGTAAAATGTAAAACAAATTTTAAACTGTAAATAAAAAAAAATGCAATTTTACAGTTACATTTTGGCACTTGAGCTGCCAGTTTTTTTTGTTTTTTTTTTTAACCACAAAACAACAACTGTAGATTTTTCGGTGTATTACTGTAAATACTAAAACGGCACCACAGTTTGTTACAACAAAAATTACAGTTTTTTTCATTTAGAGAAAAATGCTGTAAAAACCACAGTAAATTTCAAAATGTTCCCGTTTTTTTTTTATTACTGTAAATTAAAAAAAATGCAATTTTACAGTTACATTTTGGCACCTGAGCTGCCAGTTTGTTTTTTTGTTTTTAAAACGTCACCACAGTTTATTACAGTAAAAAAAAGTACTGTTTTTTTCATTTAGAGAAAAATGCTGTAAAAACCACAGTAAATTTCACAATTTTCCTATTTTTTTTATAACTGTAACTAAAAAAAAAATGCAATTTTACAGTTACATTTTGGCACCTGAGCTGCCAGTTTTTTTTGTTTTTTTTAAACGGCACCACAGTTTATTACAGTAAAAAAAAGTGCTGTTTTTTTTAATTAAAAGAAAATGCTGTAAAAACCACAGTAGATTTCACAATTTTCCCTTTTTTTTATTACTGTAAATTAAAAAAAATGAAATTTTACAGTTACATTTTGGAACCTGAGCTGCCAGTTTGTTTGTTTTTTTTATTTTTAAAACGGCACCACAGTTTATTACAGTAAAAAAAAAAGTACGCTTTTTTCATTTAGAGAAAAATGCTGTAAAAACCATAGTAAATTTCAAAATGTTCCCGTTTTTTTTTATTACTGTAAATAAAAAAAAATTCAATTTTACAGTTACATTTTGGCACCTGAGCTGCCAGTTTTTTTTGTTTTTTTTTAAACGGCACCACAGTTTATTACAGTAAAAAAAAAAAAGTGCTGTTTTTTTTAATTAAAAAAAAAATGCTGTAAAAACCACAGTAGATTTCACAATTTTCCCTTTTTTTTTATTACTGTAAATTTAAAAAATTGCAATTTTACAGTTACATTTTGGAACCTGAGCTGCCAGTTTGTTTGTTTTTTTATTTTTAAAACGGCACCACAGTTTATTACAGTAAAAAAAAAGTACACTTTTTTCATTTAGAGAAAAATGCTGTAAAAACCACAGTAAATTTCACAATTTTCCCTTTTTTTTTTTTTTTTTTACTGTAAATTAAAAAAAATGCAATTTTACAGTTACATTTTGACACCTGAGCTGCCAGTTGGTTTGTTTTTTTAATTTTTAAAACGGCACCACAGTTTATTACAGTAAAAAAAAGTACTTTTTTTTTCATTTAGAGAAAAATGCTGTAAAAACCACAGTAAATTTCACAATTTTCCCATTTTTTAAAATTACTGTAAATAAAAAAAAGCAATTTTACAGTAACATTTTGGCACCTGAGCTGCCAGTTTTTTTTTTTGTTTTTTTTACCACAAAACAACAACTGTAGATTTTTCGGTGTATTACTGTAAATGCTAAAACGGCACCACAGTTTATTACAGTAAAAAAAAGTACTGTTTTTTTCATTTAGAGAAAAATGCTGTAAATTTCACAATTTTCCCATTTTTTTTATTACTGTAAATTTTAAAAAATTCAATTTTACAGTTACATTTTGGCACCTGAGCTGCCAGTTTTCTTTGTTTTAAAAAAAAAACGGCACCACAGTTTATTACAGTGAAAAAAGTACTGTTTTTTTCATTTAGAGAAAAATGCTGTAAAAACCACAGTAAATTTCACAATTTTCCCATTTTTTTAAATTACTGTAAATAAATAAAAAATGCAATTTTACAGTTACATTTTGGCACCTGAGCTGCCAGTTTGTTTTTTTGTTTTTTAAAACGGCACCACAGTTTATTACAGTAAAAAAAGTACTGTTTTTTTCATTTAGAGAAAAATGCTGTAAAAACCACAGTAAATTTCACAATTTTCCTATTTTTTTAATAACTGTAAATAAATAAAAAAATGCAATTTTACAGTTACATTTTGGCACCTGAGCTGCCAGTTTTTTTTGTTTTTTTTTAAACGGCACCACAGTTTATTACAGTAAAAAAAAAAGTGCTGTTTTTTTTAATTAAAAAAAAAATGCTGTAAAAACCACAGTAGATTTCACAATTTTCCCTTTTTTTTATTACTGTAAATTAAAAAAATTGCAATTTTACAGTTACATTTTGGAACCTGAGCTGCCAGTTTGTTTGTTTTTTTTATTTTTAAAACGGCACCACAGTTTATTACAGTAAAAAAAAAAGTACGCTTTTTTCATTTAGAGAAAAATGCTGTAAAAACCACAGTAAATTTCACAATTTTCCCATTTTTTAAAATTACTGTAAATAAAAAAGAAATCAAATTTACAGTTACATTTTGGCACCTGAGCTGCCAGTTTGTTTGTTTTTTTTATTTTTAAAACGGCACCACAGTTTATTACAGTAAAAAAAGTAAAACATTTTTCATTTAGAGAAAAATGCTGTAAAAACCACAGTAAATTTCACAATTTTCCCTTTTTTTTTTTACTGTAAATTAAAAAAAATGCAATTTTACAGTTACATTTTGACACCTGAGCTGCCAGTTGGTTTGTTTTTTTAATTTTTAAACTGGCACCACAGTTTATTACAGTAAAAAAAAGTACTTTTTTTTTCATTTAGAGAAAAATGCTGTAAAAACCACAGTAAATTTCACAATTTTCCCATTTTTTAAAATTACTGTAAATAAAAAAAATGCAATTTTACAGTAACATTTTGGCACCTGAGCTGCCAGTTTTTTGGTTTAGTTTTTTTTACCACAAAACAACAACTGTAGATTTTTCGGTGTATTACTGTAAATGCTAAAACGGCACCATAGTTTATTACAGTAAAAAAAAGTACTGTTTTTTTCATTTAGAGAAAAATGCTGTAAATTTCACAATTTTCCCATTTTTTTTATTACTGTAAATTTAAAACAATTCAATTTTACAGTTACATTTTGGCACCTGAGCTGCCAGTTTTTTTTTGTTTTTAAAAAAAAAAAACGGCACCACAGTTTATTACAGTGAAAAAAGTATTGTTTTTTTCATTTAGAGAAAAATGCTGTAAAAACCACAGTAAATTTCACAATTTTCCCATTTCTTTAAATTACTGTAAATAAATAAAAAATGCAATTTTACAGTTACATTTTGGCACCTGAGCTGCCAGTTTTTTTAATTTTATTTTATTTTTTAAACGGCACCACAGTTTATTACAGTAAAAAAAAGTACTGTTTTTTTCATTTAGAGAAAAATGCTGTAAAAACCATAGTACATTTCACAGTTTTCCCTTTTTTTTTATAACTGTACATAAAAAAAATGCAATTTTACAGTTACATTTTGGCACCTGAGCTGCCTTTTTTTTATTTATTTTTTTTAAACGGCACCACAGTTACTTACAGTAAAAAAAAAGTACTGTTTTTTTCATTTAGAGAAAAATGCTGTAAAAACCACAGTACATTTCACAATTTTCCCTTTTTTTTTTATTACTGTAAATTAAAAAAAATGCAATTTTACAGTTACATTTTGGCACCTGAGCTGCCAGTTTGTTGTTTTTTTGTTTTTTTTTAAACGGCACCTCAGTTTATTATAGTAAAAAAAAGTACTGTTTTTTCATTTAGAGAAAAATGCTGTAAAAACCACAGTAAATTTCACAATTTTCCCATTTTTTTTATTACTGTAAATTTAAAAAAAATGCAATTTTACAGTTACGTTTTGGCACCTGAGCTGCCAGTTTTTTTTGTTTTGTTTTTTAAACGGCACCACAGTTTATTACAGTAAAAAAAAGTACTGTTTTTTTCATTTAGAGAAAAATACTGTAAAAACCACAGTAAATTTCACAATTTTCCCATTTTTTAAAATTACTGTAAAAAATAAATAATTCAATTTTACAGTTACATTTTGGCACCTGAGCTGCCAGTTTATTTATTTTTTTTTTTTTTTTAAGAGGCACCACAGTTTATTACAGTAAAAAAAAGTACTGTTTATTTAATTTAGAGAAAAATGCTGTGAAAACCACAGTAAATTTCACAATTTTCCCATGAAATCTATTGCTCCTTTTACATTGCACACTTTGATGGATAACTTGCTTTGAAATCATTATTATTAGTATTTTTCTATTTAAAAAATGGTTTGAATGTTTGATAATATATTTTTGCATAATTAGACGATATTTAAGTTAACATAATTTGCGATTACAAGGAGTACATTTTTTTCCCCTCCCAAAATAGAAAGAAAGAATACATTTAGTGAGAAAAGTTACAGTACTTTATTGATACATATTATTTCCAGGCTTTCGAGGATCAAAATTAAATGAAGTGGCGGGCCACATCTGGCCTTGAGTTTGACACCTGTGGTTTACACAGTCATCTTTAGGGGACCTCTGACAGTATGGGGACAAAAAACAGGTCCCCTAAAGGGAAACCTTTTTAAATGATAGTCACATCCATACTTGAAAAGTGAAACATTTGTTATCCCGGCATTAATAGTACTGTGATTCTGTATGGTATCCATCCTTAATTAAAACTAATATATTTTTCCAAAAACAAAATCTGGTTTAGTGTTCCTTAGGATGACATTTTCATACAGCCTGATTATAAAACATTATTATCTTAAAGTATGATTCACATTCAGAATTTTCCATCCTTCTATATATGCACTGCAAAAAGTCAGTGTTCAAAAACAAGAAAACTTAAAAAAAAAAATTAGGGGTATTTTACATGAACTAAGCAAAATGATCTGCCAATAGAACAAGAACATTTGGCTTGTCAAGACTTTCCAAAACAAGTAAAATTAGCTAACCTCAATGAACCCCAAAATACCTTAAAATAAGAATAATCTCACTAATAACAAGTGCACTTTTCTTGAAAAAAAAAATAAAAAAAGAGACCTTTTTTCTCAATATGTTGAAAAATATTCTTAAATTAAGTAAATGCCTTAAGCGCATATCTTGATATAATATGCGCTCGACATTACATTTCTTGAAACCGGCAAACTTACACTAAAAACTAGTTTATTTTTCTTAATGGAAAGGTAACAAGGCAACCGCTTGTTACTCTCGGGGTCTCCTAGCCGCTCAGGCAAATCATATTGTCTAAAAATGTATTTTTCCATCGATAACATGACATCATCGCGCCAAGTGCGTGCTCTTTCAGTCGATTAGTGCGCGAGGAATATATATATATACACGTGTGTGTGTGTGTATATATATATGTATATATGTATATATGTATATATATGTATATTTACAGCCCGGTCCACAGCCAAATTTTTTTTAATTGTAATTTTGAATAATTTACCTGAATGTGCATGAACTATTTCTGTTCAAAATAGTTTGAAATGCCACATGTTAAATGTTTAAATATTAACTGTCAGTTTACTGTACTGTGCCAACTGTACTACTATATGAGTACGTCTTTTCTCTTGTTTCATTGAAAATAAAACCGCAAAGTCCATTTGGCTGTCATTTGTTTTAATTATGAGACACAATTGTGTCAAAGTCATAATTTTTTTGTTCATGCTTGAAATAAGAAATTTTTACTTTGAAAAAGTAGTTTTATACTTGTGAGTGTTGATGACACAGCTTTGCAAGAGTTGATATTCTAGTTTCAAGCATGTTTTACTCAATATAGCTCATCACATCTCAGCAACAAGCTGTAATATTTTACTGAGATCATTTAGGACCAAAACCCTTAAAACAAGTAAAACACTCTAACATAAAATCTGCTTAGTGAGAAGAATTATCTTATCAGACAGAAAATAAGCAAATATCACCCTTATTTGAGATATTAAATCTTACTTAGATTTCAGTTTTTGCAGTGTGGTAGTTGGAGTTGCAGACAACTTCATTACTGCTAAATAGCAGTTTTGTCACAGAAGATGCAGGATTTGCTTTAACATTTAAGTGGTGAAACTTCCTATAAGAGGACAGCTGTAGTGCTGTATTCTGAGGATCATGTCATATTTCATTTGAATTTTTTTTTCTTTTTTTAAAGGTCCTCAGTAGTCACGTACAAATTTGTGTGAATTATGCAAAATTATTTAAATTTGGTCCCCATGAACCATATTAACTAGAGATGTCCGATAACATCGGCCTGCCGATATTATCGGCCGATAAATGCTTTAAAATGTAATATCGAAAATTATCGGTATAGTTTTTTATTATTATAGGTATCGTTTTTAAAAATTTATTTTAAATTTTTTATTAAATCAACATAAAAAACACAAGATACACTTACAATTAGTGCACCAACCCAAAAAACTTCCCTCCCCCATTCACACTCATTCACACAAAAGAGTTGTTTCTTTTTGTTATTAATATTCTGGGGCCGTACTTATCAAGCTTCTTAGAGTGCCATTTTACACTTAAGTCCTGAGAATTTGCGAAATTTAGTCCTACTCTCAAACTTAAGAATAAAAGCTTTTTATCAACGTTCTTAAGTCTAAGAATCACTCCTACTCTCCACGATATTTAAGAGACCTTCAGAGGTGTCTTAAGTGGTTAGGAGTTGCCAGCAGGGGATGACACTGAGGCGAGAGAGACGTGCGCCAACGTTCAGGGAATGGAACAATGTTTTGGTTTTTTTTATGACGAGCAGCTGGTCAAACGGTATCGTTTAGACAGAGCGGATATTATTTTTGTCACAGATTTAATACTTTTCGATTCCTTGTTGATTTCTGCATGTGTCTGCAGTGGGCTAGTATATATAGAGCCACCCACACCAGTTTCAAATTAGTTGCCTAATTAATGAGTTTGAAAGAAATGTTATGAGAGTAGCGTATGTGTGTGGCCGTGAGGTGAGTGACGTCAGTGAGTGTGTGGGCGAGAGAAGAGAGGGAGCGGTAGCGTGAGTGCCGGCGGGGACTAGTTTGTTTTGTATTATTTTGTAGTTTATTGTCAAAATATACACTCCCATTGTCCACTTAAATATTTCCAAGATATTTCTTTATTCTTAGACAACGGATTCCCTTCCGTGATTGGTCATTTCTATGGACACAGAAATGACGTCACCTAAAATTGCGTTTACGGCACATAGTAATGTCGTAATTCAGCTCCGAGTGTGACACTTAAGATTCAGTCCTACACTTCGCTGAAAGTGTGAGTAAGACGCTTGATAACTAACTTTTAAGTGCAGCTTTCAGCCAAGAATTTATTTACTCTTAAGTCAACTCTTAGCAGACTTCTTAGGAGTAATTCTAAGAAGCTTGATAAGTACGGCCCCAGGTCCCTACATTATATATCAATACAGTCTGCAAGGGATACAGTCCGTAAGCACACATGATTGTGTCCACTAATAGTACTAACCTTTAACAGTTAATTTTACTCATTTTCATTAATTACTAGTTTCTATGTACCTGTAACTGTTTTTATATTGCTTTACTTTCTTTTTTATTCAAGAAATTTTTTTAAATGTATTTATCTTATTTTATTTTATTAATTTTTAAAAAAAGGACCTTATCTTCACCATACCCGGTTGTCCAAATTAGGCATAATAATTAGTTAATTCCACGATCGGTAATTAAGAGTTGGACAATATCGGAATATCGGATATCGGCAAAAAAGCCATTATCGGACATCCCTAATATTAACTCTTTTCCCCCAGGGTCCCCAGTAAGAATGATCAGCACATTACTTCACCAATCCAGAGATTTAAAGACGTATATGAGCTAACTGGGCAGTGGCCATTTTACACCTTTTTTTTTTATGCCTCCACAACCTGTAGAAAGGGTGGTCCCCACAAGTCATGATCAAAAACTTGGTCCCCATTCCAAATGATAACCAGTATGTGTGTGTGTGTGTGTGTGTGTGTGTGTGTGTGTGTGTGTGTGAGAGAGGGAGGGGGGGGGGTGCAAGCATTGAGTTTGCCAAGTCAGGCAGAACGATGGACAGGAAGCGAGGCAGGAAGGAAGACGAGCCTCTCCCCATGAAGTGCCTTTTGTTTACGTGACGGGACTTGAAGCGGGCTAAAAGTGGCCGCCGGCTCCTCGCGCTTTGCTGACCCCTTTCTCAGGCGGACGGTGCGATGTTCGAATATTCAAGTCCCAATTTCCCGCAGAAAATACTGTATTTTCTGGACTTTACACATATATACAGTGGTGGTCAAAAGTGTACATACACGTGTAAAGAACATGATGTCATGGCTGTCTTGAGTTTCCAATCATTTCTACAACTCTTATTTTTTTTGTGATAGAGTGATTGGAGCACATACTTGTTGGTCACAAAAAACATTCATAAAGTTTGCTTCTTTTTAGGGATGTCCGATAATGGCTTTTTTGCCGATATTCCGATATTGTCCAACTCTTTAAAAAAAAATTTTTTTTAATTTTTAATTTTTAATTTTTAATTTTTAATTTTTAATTTTTAATTTTTAATTTTTAATTTTATTTAATTGTATTTTTTTTTTTTTTTTTTGTCCTGTCCAGCTTCTCAGGCAAATCATATAGTAGATGTAGATGCCCATATCGGCTGTTCATATTTACTTTACAAAAGAGAAGTGTAGGATACTTCTCTTGTTGCCTTATTTGTATTTGACTTTATTAAATGTATTTATTTTATCATTTGGTGCAGCCGGGCCGGAGCAGGAGGGGATAGAAAGAGACAAAAAGGAAGACAAGAGGGGGATTAGACAGAGAGACAAAAACAACAGCAAACACAACAACAACAATAGAGCAACATCAGCAAATACGACATGTACAAATATGATGGTAAAATTAATAGCAAATAAGCAGTTAGCGAAAATAAAAAATAATACAGAAATGACAATGAGCATTATTACACTAAAAATGGAGCAATACAAATACCAATAGAAATAGCGCTATTGATAATGAACAATACCAATACTTTACCTTTGTTATCAACAATACAGTTGTTCAAATGCAACAATACATATACGATAATGTCCAACTCTTAATTACCAATTCCGATATCAACCGATATATACAGTCATGGAATTAACACATTATTATGCCTAATTTTGTTGTGATGCTCCACTGGATGCATTAAACCAGTGTTTTTCAACCACTGTGCCGCGGCACACTAGTGTGCCGTGAGATACAGTCTGGTGTGCCGTGGGAGATTATATTTATATATTTTTTGCAAACCATTAATTATAGTCTGCAAATGATGTGTTGTTGTTGAGTGTCAGTGCAGAGTAGCCATGTAATACTCTTCCATATCAGTAGGTGGCAGCCGGTAGCTAATTGCTTTGTAGATGTCGGAAACAGCGGGAGGCAGCATGCAGGTAAAAAGGTGTCTAATGGTTAAACCAAAAATAAACAAAAAGTGAGTGCCTTTAAGAAAAGGCAATGAAGCTGAGGGAAGGCTATGCAGAACGAAACTACAACTGAACTGGTTACAAAGTAAACAAAAACAGAATGCTGGACGACAGCAAAAACTTGCAGCGTGTGGAGCAAAGACGGCGTCCACAAAGTACGTCCGAACATGACATGACAATCAACAATGTCCCCACAAAGAAGGATAGAAACAACTGAAATATTCTTGATTGCTAAAACCAAAGTAGATGTGGGGAATATCACTCAAAGGAAGACTTGAAACTGCTACAGGAAAATACCAAAAAAAGAGAAAAAGCCACCAAATTAGGAGCGCAAGACAAGAACTAAAACACTACACACAGGAAAACAGCAAAAAAAAAGTCCAAATAAGTCAGGGTGTGATGTGACAGGTGGTGACAGTACACCTACTTTGAGACAAGAGCTATAGTGATGCATGCTTTAAAGTCATATCCAACGATTGCGACAACGACTTTTTACTGTCAACTGAGTTTCGTTTTTTAATGATTTCTGCTGGTGGTGTGCCTTAGCAGTTTTGTCAACGCAAAAAATGTGCCATGGCTCAAAAAAGGTTGAAAAACACAATGTAACAAGGTTTTCCAAAATAAATCAACTCGAGTTATGGAAAAAAAAATGCCAACATGGCACTGCCATATTTATTATTGAAGTCACAAAGTGCATTATTTTTTTTAACATGCCTCAAAACAGCAGCTTGGAATTTGGGACATGCTCTCCCCGAGAGAGCATGAGGAGGTTGAGGTGGGCGGTAGCAGGGGGTGTATATTGTAGCGTCCTGGAAGAGTTAGTGCTGCAAGGGATTCTGGGTATTTGTTCTGTTGTGTTTATGTTGTGTTACGGTGCGGATGTTCTCCCGAAATGTGTTTGTCATTCTTGTTTGGTGTGGGTTCACAGTGTGGCGCATATTTGTAACAGTGTTAAAGTTGTTTATGCGGTCACCCTCAGTGTGACCTGTATGGCTGTTGACCAAGTATGCCTTGCATTCGCTTGTGTGTGTGAAAAATCGTAGATATTATGTGACTGGGCCGGCACGCAAAGGCAGTGCCTTTAAGGTTTATTGCCGCTCTGTACTACTCCCTACGTCCGTGTACACAGCGGCGTATTTTACTTTTTGAAACCGATACCGATAATTTTGAAACCGATACCGATAATTTCCGATATTACATTTTAAAGCATATATCGGCCGATAATATTGGCAGTCCGATATTATCGGACATCCCTAATACATACCCTATTTTTCTGAGTATAAGTCGCTTTGGAGTTTAAGTCGCACCGGCCGAAAATGCATAATAAAGAAGGAAAAAAACATATATAAGTCGCACTAGAGTATAAGTCGCATTTTTTGGGGACATTTATTTGATAAAAGCCAACACCAAGAATAGACATTTGAAAGGCAATTTAAAATAAATAAAGAATAGTGAACAACAGGCTGAATAAGTGTACGTTATATGAGGCATAAATAACCAACTGGTATGTTAACGTAACATATTATGGTAAGAGTCATTCAAATAACTATAACATATAGAACATGCTATACGTTTACCAAACAATCTGTCACTCCTAATCGCTAAATCCCATGAAATCTTATACGTCTAGTCTCTTACCTGAATGAGATAAATAATATTATTTGATATTTTACGCTAATGTGTTAATCATTTCACACATAAGACGCTCCTGAGTATAAGTCGCACCCCCGGCCAAACTATGAAAAAAAACTGCGACTTGTAGTTAGGGATGATATTTTCGAAACCGGTTCTCCCGGTTGTTCGATAAGAAAAGAACCGTTCGATAAGAAAAGAACCGATTCCATGGACTCGAATCCCTTTTTGAGAACCGGTTCCCGTTATCGAGGCCACTATAGTAAAGAAAAAGAGTTGGTTCTTTATTCGAATCCCTGGGAACGAATCCCGTCCCACAAGAAATGCCCTGTGGGACATCACAGGAAATGACGTAGCTCAGTCTAATGACTGAGCTACGTCATTTCCTGTGATGTCACACAAGCAGCAAACATAATGGACCGGAAAAAAAACGCCTCAAGGCATGGCTATTCACCTATAGCAGGGGTCGGCAACCCAAAATGTTGAAAGAACCATATTGGACCAAAAATACAAAAACAAATCTGTCTGGAGCCGCAACAAATTAGAAGCCATATTACATACAGATAGTGTGTCATGAGATATACATTGAATTGAGATGACTTAAAGGAAACTAAATGAGCTCAAATATAGCTACAAATGAGGCATAATGATGCAATATGTACATATAGCTAGCCTAAATAGCATGTTAGCATCGATTACCTTGCAGTCATGCAGTGACCAAATATGTTTGATTAGCACTCCACACAAGTCAATAACATCAACAAAACTCACCTTTGTGTATTCACGCACAACGTTAAAAGTTTGGTGGACAAAATGAGACAGAAAAGAAGTGGCATAAAACACGTCCTAGAAAGTCGGAGAAAGTTATACATGTAAACAAACTACGGTGAGTTCAAGGACCGCCAAAATTAGTAGGACAAAACGGCGCTCGCCAAATACTCGAATCAGTGAAGCATGTTTAATACAAACAGTGTGCTTTATAACAATTAGGGAGGTTTGTGTTATGTTTGTCCTCATACAGAAACCATATTAAAACAAAATTTTATTTTTTTCCCCCTCATCTTTTTCCATTTTTCATACATTTTTGAAAAAGTTTCAGAGAGCCACTAGGGCGGCGCTAAAGAGCCGCATGCGGCTCTAGAGCCGCGGGTTGCCGACCCCTGACCTATAGTGATCACAGAGACAGGTTGTTTTTGTGTTACTGTATATATTTGTTTTTCTGAAAAATCCCACTTAATATACTTTGGGTAACAACAGTTATATTTTATTTTTTTTAATTTTAGGGGGGTAACAGTCAATATTTATTTTTTTATTTTATTTTATTTTTTTCCTATAAAATAAAAAATATACAACAACCTATCTGGATTCCATAAGAGAATCGATAAGGAATCGGTTCGATAAGAGGATTCGATAATGGGCTCGAACTCGATAATTTCTTATCAAACATCATCCCTACCTGTAGTCCGAAAAATACGGTATACAGCCCGGCCCCCAGCCATATTTTTTTTAATTATAATTTTGAAGAATTTACCTGAATGTGCATGAATTATTTCTGTTCAAAATAGTTAGAAATGTCACACGTTAAATGTTTAAATATCAACTGTCCATTTACTGTACTGTGCCAACTGTACTACTATATGAGTACGTATTTTCTCTTCTTTCATCGAAAATAAAACTGCAAAGTCCATTTGGCTGTCATCTGTTTTAATTATGAGACACAATTGTGTCAAAGTCATGATTTTTTTTTATTTCACGCTTGAAATAAGAAATTATTACTTTGAAAAAGCGGTTTTATACTTGTGAGTGTTGATGACACAACAGTTGATATTCTAGTTTCAAGCATGTTTTACTCAATGTAGGTCATCACATCTCAGCAACAAGCTGTAATATCTTACTGAGATCATTTAGGACCAAAACACTTAAAACAAGTAAACACTCTAAACATAAAATCTGCTTAGTGAGAAGAATTATCTTACCAGACAGAAAATAAGCAAATATCACCCTTATTTGAGGTATGTAATCTTACTTAGATTTCACTTTTTGCAGTGTAGAAACAAAGAATGTCCTCTCCCTGACAGGATGAAGGATCTTTTGGGGGTAAAAGGGCCAAAGAAGAACCTCCTGCTCTCCAGCTGCTCACCAGCCAGGCCACTGGAACGCTGATTTGGCCCCGCGGAGCCCCTACAACTGAAGAGCAGCCAGATAACTTTATCTCCTGACCAACCGGCGCCCGCATCCCCAAGGTAGGCCTTTCGAACGCGCTTTTATTCCGCGCCAACCAATAGGAGCGTCGACGCCATCCGCCGCCCTAATGGAAGCAACCTGTGCTTTGTGGAGTGCGTTGAGGTAACGCACAGCTGCTCTGCTCGCTTTAAAGGGGAACCGCACTTTTTTTGGAATGTTGAGTTTGAGTTTATTTCGAACTTGCGTGCATACAACATGATACATCAACATTTCCAGTCTCTCTTTTCAACATGTTCGAAAAGGAGTAGGGAGAAGCACAGCTGATTTAATCCTACCCCTTTTCTTTTACATGACAGTTGCTAAAACTTTTGTTCACTTCCTGTTCTCAATTTATTCACAATATACTCCATAAGTCAGTGTTTTTCAACTAGTGTGCTGTGAGATACAGTCTGGTGTGCCGTGGGAGATGATCTAGTTTCACCTATTTGGATTAAAAATATTTTTTGCAAACCAGTAATTATAGTCTGTTGTTGTTGAGTGTCGGTGCTGTCTAGAGCTCGGCAGAGTAACCGTGTAATACTCTTCCATATCAGTAGGTGGCAGCAGGTAACTAATAGCTTTGTAGATGTCGGAAACAGCGGGAGGCAGAGTGCAGGTAAAAAGGTGTCTAATGCTTAAACAAAAATAAACAAAAGATAAGATGAGTGCCCCTAAGAAAAGGCATTGAAGCTGAGGGAACGCTATGCAGAACGAAACTAAAACTCCACTGGCTTCAAAGTAAACAAAAACAGAATGCTGGACGACAGCAAAGACTTACTGTGGAGCAAAGACGGCGTCCACAAAGTACATCCGAACATGACATGACAATCAACAATGTCCCCACAAAGAAGGATAGCAGTGTGTATATTGTACATATTACATATTGTTATGAAAGTGTCTGTTACTACATTATATATATATAGTTGCAGTGTGTATTTTACTACATTATATACTGTATATACTTGCAGTGTGTATATTGTATGTATTACATATTGTTATGAAGGTTTCTGTTACTACATTATTTATATATATATATATATATATATATATATATATATATATATATATATATATATATATATATATATATATATATATATATATATATACTCGCAGTGTGTATATTGTACATTTTACATATTGTTATGAAGGTGTCTGTTACTACATTATATATATATAGTTGCAGTGTGTATTTTACTACATTATATACAGTATATACTTGCAGTGTGTATATTGTATGTATTACATATTGTTATGAAGGTGTCTGTTACTACATTATTTATATATATATATATATATATATATATATATATATATATATATATATATATATATATATATATATATATATATATATATATATATATATACTTGCAGTGTGTATATTGTACATTTTACATATTGTTATGAAGGTGTCTGTTATTACATTATATATATATATATATAGTTGCAGTGTGTATTTTACTACATTATATACTGTATATACTTGCAGTGTGTATATTGTATGTATTACATATTGTTATGAAGGTGTCTGTTACTACATTATATATATATATATATATATATATATATATATATATATATATATATATATATATATATATATATATATATATATATATATATATATATATATATATTTATATATATATATATATATATATATAAAAATATATACATACACTTGCAGTGTGTATATTGTACATTTTACATATTGTTATGAAGGTGTCTTTTACTACATTATATATATACTTGCAGTGTGTATATTGTACATATTACATGTTATGAAGGTGTCTGTTACTACATTATATATATACTTGCAGTGTGTATATTGTAGATATTATATATTGTTATGAAGGTGTCTTTTACTACATTATATATATGCTTGCAGTGTGTATATTGTACATATTACATGTTATGAAGGTGTCTGTTACTACATTATATATATACTTGCAGTGTGTATATTGTAGATATTATATATTGTTATGAAGGTGTCTGTTACTACATTATATATATACTTGCAGTGTGTATATTGTAGATATTATATATTGTTATGAAGGTGTCTTTTACTACGCTATATATATACTTGCAGTGTGTATATTGTACATATTACATAGTGTTATGAATAGGGTTGGGTATCGTTTGAATTCGAACGATTCTGATTCCGATTCCGATTCTTTGTTTCGATTCCGATTCCTGACGGTTCCCGATTCCGATTCTTTTAAGAGGCAGGGTCGAAAAAAAGTTTAGGATATTTTAAATGAGCTAGCTAACCTACAGTCTTTCTGAATGAAATAGTCTGACATTCTCCATCAATTTTAAATTCTATTAACTTTTTATGAACTTTACTATAAATTCCTCACAGGGCTGTTTTCAACTAGAATATAAATATCAAATCTATGAACTTGAATATAAATATGATAAATTATGAATACATTTTCCCAGGGGTACACTTTCCTCAAGTGTATGATGCTGCAGGTACTTAAAAATGTTACCGTGCTCCCACTGATGGGCTAACCTGGTGCAGAAAAGCAAATAAACAATAAGAAACAACTTGCAAAACCCAGTCCAGATTAGCAGCAGGTACAGTATAAAATCAGAGACAGTTCTTGTTTAGGAAAATGACCATATCCGCCTTCTCAGGCAGGATGCGTGAGCGTTCTGGACAGATAGTGTCTCCTGCTGTGGAAAATACACGTTCGCTGGGTGTGGAAGAAGCTTGAACGCATAAATAGGAGAAAGCTAGATCTGACAGCAAAGGATAAGTCTTTTGTTGGTTCCACCACCATGCAGCAGGGTCGTCAGACATAAGTATCGGTGGAACGTCCTGGTACATCTGCAGCTCTCTCTCCACTCCTTTCTTGATGGACATGGAGCTCTGTTATTTCGCGGTTATTTCAATTTTTTTTGTAAAGTAAAGCCACACTTTCGACCGCCAACGCCCGCTATCCAGGCTTGAGCTTGACTGACTCGCTCGGCTATGCTAACACTTCCGGCGGTGGGCGCTTCTTCGTGGGTGTTCAGCGGCTTCTTCTTCCGGTTCGGCGGACATATTTTTTTCCGGTCGGCGGACTAAATTGGCGTGACAGCATCGAAAATTGGAATCGAAATTTAAACTTTTGAACGATTCCTGTCATGATCCATGGTCCGGATCATGTTTTTGTGTTTTCTGTTAATTTTGGACTCCTTTTGTTATTTGTTGTGCTCCTGTGAGTTTGTTTTGGTTGTCATGGTCACTCTTTGTGTGCACCTGTCTCTGATTAGTGCTCGCCCGCTCACCTGCTTCCCGAGCGCTAATCAGAGGCATTATTTAAGTTGCCTTTGCCAGTCACTCGTCCTGCTCTCATTGTGTTTGCTCCATGCACTTGTCACGTGAGTTTTTGATTTCTAGTGTTCCTTGTCTTTTGCCTATGCTAAGTAATAAGTTCCTTAACTTCCCGTGCGCTCTGCACGCATCCTTGTTGTTTTTGTTTATTGGATGATTTATGATAGATAAATCACTTCCTACCTTACGCCTTCGTCCAGAGCCGTTCCTTTGCATTGGGAGAACAACCGCGCAGCAAGCTGCGACCCCCCCGATCGTGACAGAATGAGAGCAGCAACCGTTCTCCCGCAAATGGACCAGAGGGAGATGGATGAAGGTACGCGCATGGTGTTGCGAGCGATGGAAGTGGAGACGCTTCACTATTCGACGGAGGAGAGGTCGAACCTTATGTGGGGACCTGGAGGCTCCCTTATCCCCATCGACTCCCTCTGGTCCGAAGACATCGCCGCTACACAGCAGTACCGGACGCGCAGGCAAAGGCGGAAGCCGTCCAGAAGGGCTTCGCCTCGCCGTCAGAACGCGTCACTCCCGCAAGCTCCTCCCCCGGACCGAAGCAAGTTGCAGGCAGCCCAGTATCCTTCCCCCGATGACGTCACTCCGTCCACGGCTGATGACGTCATGGCCCAGAATTTTTTTTTTCTGAATTCTGTCTCCTTGCGTCAACAACCTCCTAAAGACTTTAATTCTAAAATTATACCTTGTCAGGACATTCTTTTGAAATTTAGATGTCAGCCACAGTCTCCTTCTGAGTGCCAAGCTCCGCCCCCTAGGACTCTAGCCCCGCCCACGTCAGTGACTTTTTCCTCTCATCCTCCCAAAAGACCTCAGGTGGGGGGTGGGAAAAGACATTTTGGACAATTTAGAGGGGAGGATTTTGCCCCCCTCCTGACTTCCAGCCACCCACCCGTAAAGACTGTTCCAGACCGCAAGCAGCGCGTCTGGTATCCGCCCCTTGAGGGGGGGGCTGGGGCCGGGAGCTGTGCTGGTGGGGCTGCTCGGCTGCGCCCAGCCAGGCAGCAACCTCCATCCCGGCCGCCGCCACCTGTCCTTCGGCCTGCCAAGCCGCAACCTCCAGCCCGTCCTCCACCACCAGTCCGTCGGCATGCCAAGCCGCAACCTCCTGCCAGGCCACCTCCGCCAAAGTCACGACCAACACCTCCAAGTCTGGTTCCCACACCAGTACCTGCACCTCGGCTGGTTCCCACACCAGTACCTGCACCTCGGCTGGTTCCCACACCAGTACCTGCACCTCGGCTGGTTCCCACACCAGCACGTGCTCCTCGGCAGACGCCTGCACCTGCTCCTCGGCAGACGCCTGCACCTGCTCCTCGGCAGACGCCTGCACCTGCTCCTCGGCAGACGCCTGCACCTGCTCCTCGGCAGACGCCTGCACCTGCTCCTCGGCAGGCGCCTGCACCTGCTCCTCGGCAGACGCCTGCACCTGCTCCTCGGCAGACGCCTGCACCTGCTCCTCGCCAGACGCCTGCACCTGCTCCTCGCCAGACGCCTGCACCTCGCCAGACGCCTGCACCTCGCCAGACGCCTGCACCTCGCCAGACGCCTGCACCTCGCCAGACGCCTGCACCTCGCCAGACGCCTGCACCTCGCCAGACGCCTGCACCTCGCCAGACGCCTGCTCCTCGCCAGACGCCTGCTCCTCGCCAGACGCCTGCTCCTCGCCAGACGCCTGCTCCTCGCCAGACGCCTGCTCCTCGCCAGACGCCTGCTCCTCGCCAGACGCCTGCTCCTCGCCAGACGCCTGCTCCTCGGCAGACGCCTGCGCCTGCTCCACGCCAGACGCCGGTGGTACCTGCAGGCACGCCAGACTCGCCGGTGGTACCTGCAGGCACGCCAGACTCGCCGGTGGTACCTGCAACCACACCAGACTCGCCGGTGGTGCCTGCTGCCACGCCTGCCATGACGGCGCCGACACGCCCACCTCCTCGTCGACCTCCTCGTCGACCACGGATGTGGCCGCTCCCTGGTCGTCCGCCTCGCCAAGTGCGCCCACCTCCCCGTCGGCCACGAATGTGGCCATTCCCTGGTCGCCCGCCTCGCTTGCTGCAGCGGCGTTCCACTCGCCGCCGCCACTTGACTTTGCCGCGGTGGATTCGGGGACACTTGGCCTGGCGACCCACCTCCAAGTCCTCCCTCCGCCCGCCCGTGACTTTTGACCCTGCTTGTTTTTTGTTTTTGTTTTCATATGGACATCTGGTATCTGTCCTTGAGGAGGGGGTACTGTCATGATCCATGGTCCGGATCATGTTTTTGTGTTTTCTGTTAATTTTGGACTCCTTTTGTTATTTGTTGTGCTCCTGTGAGTTTGTTTTGGTTGTCATGGTCACTCTTTGTGTGCACCTGTCTCTGATTAGTGCTCGCCCGCTCACCTGCTTCCCGAGCGCTAATCAGAGGCATTATTTAAGTTGCCTTTGCCAGTCACTCGTCCTGCTCTCATTGTGTTTGCTCCATGCACTTGTCACGTGAGTTTTTGATTTCTAGTGTTCCTTGTCTTTTGCCTATGCTAAGTAATAAGTTCCTTAACTTCCCGTGCGCTCTGCACGCATCCTTGTTGTTTTTGTTTATTGGATGATTTATGATAGATAAATCACTTCCTACCTTACGCCTTCGTCCAGAGCCGTTCCTTTGCATTGGGAGAACAACCGCGCAGCAAGCTGCGACCCCCCCGATCGTGACAGAATGAGAGCAGCAACCGTTCTCCCGCAAATGGACCAGAGGGAGATGGATGAAGGTACGCGCATGGTGTTGCGAGCGATGGAAGTGGAGACGCTTCACTATTCGACGGAGGAGAGGTCGAACCTTATGTGGGGACCTGGAGGCTCCCTTATCCCCATCGACTCCCTCTGGTCCGAAGACATCGCCGCTACACAGCAGTACCGGACGCGCAGGCAAAGGCGGAAGCCGTCCAGAAGGGCTTCGCCTCGCCGTCAGAACGCGTCACTCCCGCAAGCTCCTCCCCCGGACCGAAGCAAGTTGCAGGCAGCCCAGTATCCTTCCCCCGATGACGTCACTCCGTCCACGGCTGATGACGTCATGGCCCAGAATTTTTTTTTTCTGAATTCTGTCTCCTTGCGTCAACAACCTCCTAAAGACTTTAATTCTAAAATTATACCTTGTCAGGACATTCTTTTGAAATTTAGATGTCAGCCACAGTCTCCTTCTGAGTGCCAAGCTCCGCCCCCTAGGACTCTAGCCCCGCCCACGTCAGTGACTTTTTCCTCTCATCCTCCCAAAAGACCTCAGGTGGGGGGTGGGAAAAGACATTTTGGACAATTTAGAGGGGAGGATTTTGCCCCCCTCCTGACTTCCAGCCACCCACCCGTAAAGACTGTTCCAGACCGCAAGCAGCGCGTCTGGTATCCGCCCCTTGAGGGGGGGGCTGGGGCCGGGAGCTGTGCTGGTGGGGCTGCTCGGCTGCGCCCAGCCAGGCAGCAACCTCCATCCCGGCCGCCGCCACCTGTCCTTCGGCCTGCCAAGCCGCAACCTCCAGCCCGTCCTCCACCACCAGTCCGTCGGCATGCCAAGCCGCAACCTCCTGCCAGGCCACCTCCGCCAAAGTCACGACCAACACCTCCAAGTCTGGTTCCCACACCAGTACCTGCACCTCGGCTGGTTCCCACACCAGTACCTGCACCTCGGCTGGTTCCCACACCAGTACCTGCACCTCGGCTGGTTCCCACACCAGCACCTGCTCCTCGGCAGACGCCTGCACCTGCTCCTCGGCAGACGCCTGCACCTGCTCCTCGGCAGACGCCTGCACCTGCTCCTCGGCAGACGCCTGCACCTGCTCCTCGGCAGACGCCTGCACCTGCTCCTCGGCAGGCGCCTGCACCTGCTCCTCGGCAGACGCCTGCACCTGCTCCTCGGCAGACGCCTGCACCTGCTCCTCGCCAGACGCCTGCACCTGCTCCTCGCCAGACGCCTGCACCTCGCCAGACGCCTGCACCTCGCCAGACGCCTGCACCTCGCCAGACGCCTGCACCTCGCCAGACGCCTGCACCTCGCCAGACGCCTGCACCTCGCCAGACGCCTGCACCTCGCCAGACGCCTGCACCTCGCCAGACGCCTGCTCCTCGCCAGACGCCTGCTCCTCGCCAGACGCCTGCTCCTCGCCAGACGCCTGCTCCTCGCCAGACGCCTGCTCCTCGCCAGACGCCTGCTCCTCGCCAGACGCCTGCTCCTCGCCAGACGCCTGCTCCTCGCCAGACGCCTGCTCCTCGCCAGACGCCTGCTCCTCGCCAGACGCCTGCTCCTCGGCAGACGCCTGCGCCTGCTCCACGCCAGACGCCGGTGGTACCTGCAGGCACGCCAGACTCGCCGGTGGTACCTGCAGGCACGCCAGACTCGCCGGTGGTACCTGCAACCACACCAGACTCGCCGGTGGTGCCTGCTGCCACGCCTGCCATGACGGCGCCGACACGCCCACCTCCTCGTCGACCTCCTCGTCGACCACGGATGTGGCCGCTCCCTGGTCGTCCGCCTCGCCAAGTGCGCCCACCTCCCCGTCGGCCACGAATGTGGCCATTCCCTGGTCGCCCGCCTCGCTTGCTGCAGCGGCGTTCCACTCGCCGCCGCCACTTGACTTTGCCGCGGTGGATTCGGGGACACTTGGCCTGGCGACCCACCTCCAAGTCCTCCCTCCGCCCGCCCGTGACTTTTGACCCTGCTTGTTTTTTGTTTTTGTTTTCATATGGACATCTGGTATCTGTCCTTGAGGAGGGGGTACTGTCATGATCCATGGTCCGGATCATGTTTTTGTGTTTTCTGTTAATTTTGGACTCCTTTTGTTATTTGTTGTGCTCCTGTGAGTTTGTTTTGGTTGTCATGGTCACTCTTTGTGTGCACCTGTCTCTGATTAGTGCTCGCCCGCTCACCTGCTTCCCGAGCGCTAATCAGAGGCATTATTTAAGTTGCCTTTGCCAGTCACTCGTCCTGCTCTCATTGTGTTTGCTCCATGCACTTGTCACGTGAGTTTTTGATTTCTAGTGTTCCTTGTCTTTTGCCTATGCTAAGTAATAAGTTCCTTAACTTCCCGTGCGCTCTGCACGCATCCTTGTTGTTTTTGTTTATTGGATGATTTATGATAGATAAATCACTTCCTACCTTACGCCTTCGTCCAGAGCCGTTCATTTGCATTGGGAGAACAACCGCGCAGCAAGCTGCGACCCCCCCGATCGTGACAATTCCGGGAGAATCGGAAAGTTCGTCCCGGTTCCAATCGATACTCGATACTCTATACCCAACCCTAGTTATGAAGGTGTCTGTTACTACATTATATACACTTGCAGTGTGTATATTGTACGTATTACATAGTGTTATGAAGGTGTCTGTTACTACATTATATATATTTATATATATATATATATATATATATATATATATATATATATATATATATATATATATATATACTTGCAGTGAGTATATAAAACGTTGATGGAGGGTTTTTTAATTGTTTAGCGCAGGGGTCCCCAAACTTTTTGACTCGGGGGCCGCATTGGGTTAAAACAATTTGGCCGGGTGCCAGGTTGTATATATATATATATATATATATATATATATATATATATATATATATATATATATATATATATATATATATATATATATATATATATATATATATATATATATATATATATAGATAGATATTATCATTTATTTATATATATTATATATATATATATATTATATATATATATATATATATATAATATATATATATATATATATATATATATATATATATATATATATATATATATATATATATATATATATATATATATATATAGATATATATAGCGCACTTTCCGCGCGCGCGATGATGTCACGTTATCGATGAGAAAATGCATTTTTAGACAATATAATTTGCCTGAGCGGCTAGGAGACACCGTGAGTAGCAAGCGGTACAAAGTGGATAAGAAAAGACAGGATTTTTTATTGTTTATTTTTTTCTTATACTTGGGTCTTCCCGCGGGCCTGATTTTGGACGCTGGCAGGCCGGATCCGGCCTGCGGGCCGTAGTTTGGGGACCCCTGGTTTAGAGGTTTAGGATACAACGGTGATTAACATTAGCTGCGTCTTTCAAATGTTTTTATCTTTAAAATAAAAAAAATGAAGACGTGTTCTTGCCACTCATAATGATTGTGAACAATAGGCAAAATTCCAAAAAAAGTGCAGTTCCCTTTAAGGTCGTGCAGGTACTTACAGTACTTACATCAGTACTTTTAAAGTCCAGGTTCAATGGTTCCCCCATTTTTGTCTTAGGTTTGTGCGTCTCATGTTGACACAAAGTCCTTTACTTTGTGTCCAACTTTTAAAAAACATTGCCTGAACTCCTTACATAGCCCTCCCTCATCCCCAAACCTGGCAACTCAGCAGTGTATCGCACATCGTTAAAAGTTATTTTCCTGATGTTATCTGCTCGCGAAACAGTTTGGTCCCCGCCACCTCGCCTCCTCGGGACCAAACAGGCAACCTGTGTTTGTTCCCCTCTGGTCTTTCCTGATTGCACGGCCAGGCGAATTCCGGTCTGCTGTAATCTAACCGAGCGAATTAACGAGAAAAGCCATTTGGCACACATGCTTCTACTTTTCTGTTTGTTGCCTTCCCCCCGCAGTCGGCTTTCATTTGTACAATTCCGTCTTCATTAGGCGGCGTTCGGAGCTGCGGGGCACAGGTAATGCGAAGCATTCAAATTGTAGGCCTGGGCCTGCGTTGCTAGGAAGTGGAAGAGCCTCAATTGCAGCCATTTCCTCGCCAGTGTACCGAGAGGTCCGATTACAGCGTTTAGGTCAGCGCAATTGCTGTCATTACAGGCGGCCAACTTCCCTCCGCCAAGCGTAATGAATTAGTCGCAGCTCTTTGGCCGCCGTGATTGGGGTTGCCAGGGGAGACGGTGATTACGGTATGTAACCCAGTGTGCACGCCGGCGTAATGGCTAGGTGTAGCCGCTGACAGGCGGCGTGCAAGGGTGCTACTGTGCTCTGCTTGCAGACTGGGACTGACATGTCAGACCCACATGACTCAGCACCGCGTCCAAGACTCAAGCTCAAGGGGAACGTTATTGTTACGTCTTATGTCCATTGTGTGGAAAGCTATTGAGATTGGTCAACTAGGACTGCAGGGTTAAGGCCCCGTTTGCACTAAGGTTATCCAGGGTAAATCCCACTTAACCATATCCGTGTCCACACACAACAATGCCACCGTTTAAGACCGCCTTAAATGTAACTTATCTGAACAATATCCAGTGTTGTGGTATTTCAAAGAAGTGGAATCCAGTGCGCTGTGGGGTCCTATTGTAGTGAATCACACCTGAGCCATCCTAAATTAATCAAATCTTTAATAAACACTTGAAAGTACACAATGTGACAAAGAACATTTTACATGAATCCAGTGTTTCCCATAAACTGCCGGGGGCGTTTGCTATGGGCGTGGTCACCATGACATCCTCGATTAATTTGCATAATTTACTACAATTATTTGATTTTCTCTAAAAAGGCTCAAAAAATGTATACTTACTACCGTATTTCCTTGAATACCCGCAGGGGCGTTAATTAATTTAAAACCTCCTGTCACTCCTGCGTTTACCGGAAACCGGCGGGATGGCCGTGCATGCGGTAATTATTTTAAAACCTCTTCTCACTCCAGCGTTTACCAAAAGGAATCCATAAAATTTAGGCGTGCGCTTTGAGTGTGATGTAAGCATACCATCATGAAAAGCACATTTAATTAAAAAAAACGTTATTATGGTCTTACCTGTACTTATAAATGGAGTCCATTTGCAGCTCCTTCTGACCAAAAGAATCGATAACTTGTTTATAGAAGTCTTCATTATTTTCTTTTTTTCCGTTTTAAAAGTCTCTGTCTCGATGGAGATATTCCTTTAATTATTACCTCCTGCTTCCATTGAAAGTCCAGTTTAGAAAACTGTTTTATTTTAGATACCGGTATGTAATCCTCCTTGTTAAAAAAAAAAAAATCTCTTGCTGCGTGTGTTCACTTCTTCTGCAGTACCGGAAGTCGCAAGAAGGATCACTAGCGCGGCAGCGCCCTCTACCACCAGGAGGCGGGAGTCATTTAATGACTTATACAGTATTTCACACACGCAGCTACGGTATATTAATAAAACATAGATGCTTACTGTTCTCTTTAGCATACTGTGCCGGTATTCAATAGCTTGGACCTTAAATCCTACTGAATAGCTCTTTATCTTTTTTCCTTTGTGCGATTGTAAACTACTGAAATCAGCTTCCTTCATTTTGAAAATGAGGACAGATGCGTCACTCGTGACGTAACGAATTTGACCCGGTGGAAGTTCTAGCCATATGCTAAATATTTTGCGAAACGAGTTTGACCCGGTGAAAATTATAGACATGCGATAATAAAATTAATATTTTGCAAAACGAATTTGATCCGGCTTCAATAATAAACCGGCGATAAGGCCAAGCATGCGTTAATTATTTTGAGAAACGAGTTTGACCCGGCAGTAATTCTAGACGTGCGAATACTATATTCCCTGCGCCAATTCAAGGAAATACGGTAATTAATAATAACAGTTTTGTTTTAAACGTCCATCCATCCATCCATTTTACAATATAATTACAACACTTTATGTACATATTTATATACAGATTTGAACAATAAGTTATTCACTGAAATATATTTATTAATTGTGGTTTTTACAAAAAAATATATCTTATAAAATATAAAAGCTAAAATGTCTCAAAGCTCTGCCCCTTTAATTAGTGCATACTAAATAATTTAACTTTAGCCTACTACTACAACCATATTATTTACCAGCAACATAAAGTGAAACAGAGGCAGAGGTGTCCTGCCACAGTCAGTAACAAATAAACAGAAAACAGTAGTGGTGGTAGATAGACACAGAGCTTCATCAAACATCTGATCCAGTGAACAAAGAGCTCCAAAAATCTTGAACTTTAGACTGCCATCAGTTTTACTCCCTACACTTAACCATGTGTTTCCTACTGCCTGCAGACTTTGCACCCTTTGTTATATACACATGTTGTGTTTCTAATATAAATACATTTAATATAGTCAAATACAAATAAGGCAACAAGAGAAGTATCCTACACTTCTCTTTTGTAAAGTAAATCTGAACAGCCGATATGGGCATCTACATCAACTATATGATTTGCCTGAGAAGCTGTAGAGGACAAAATATATATATATATATATATATATTTTATTTTATTTTAATTTTTTAAAATTTATTTATTTTTTAATTTGTGGCGGACGTAATTCTTTCGTGGCGGGCCGCCACAAATAAATGAATGTGTGGGAAACACTGCAATCAATCTAGGGATGTAGATATCTGGTCAGGACACTCCTCACTCTTTTGCCTTCACCTTCATTGTCCATTCCTTTTTGGTGACTTTATATACTCTGGACCTAGACGTTGAGTCCGCGACATACATGGCGGACAATAACTGATACAGTCTGCTGTGCCGGTCCAAAAGCATTCGCCGTTTTCCGTAGTCTTCCCTCGACGGCCAGGTAATACAAAGCACACGCTACCTTTTTTTTTAATCACGTCCACGGGAGCCCGCATTCTCGTTGTCTGTCCTTCGACAAATGGACAAAGTTTTTCGCTGAGTAGAATCACAGCTGACCCGGACATTGGAAAGTTCTCTTGCCGTCTGAGAAGTGTTGTATCCCAAATAGCTGCAATGGCTTTCTCTTAAGGTGTTCATGTGTGATTTCCACAAGCGTCTGTACATGTAGAAGAAGGAGAAACACGGGCATGTCTGGATGACTCACCTCCATATTTCCAGTGGCTAGCTCTGAGTTACCAAACCGCTTTATAATGAAGCTGGCTGTGGCGCGTTCTTTCTGACGTCACTTCCTGTGTGCGTCGCGGTCTTTCTGGCGTCACTTCCTCTCCGAACTCAGTTTGTAAACGATCAATGAGTCCATACAAAGCTAAGAGCCGGAGATTCAAGAAATACACGCCGCACTTACCCGTGTAGTAAATTGTCTGATGAGGGGGACCTTAAACGATGGTTTAGTGTGGCTGAAACGGGGCTTAGGCTAAATAATTATCCTTTTAAGGCAGGGGTGTCCAAACATTTTCCAGCGAGGGCCACATAGAGAAAAATTGAAGGACGCGAGGGCCACTTTTATACATTTTGTAAATGAAAAATACTCAAACCAAAACAATGTGGGTGAACATATGCTAACATTTGAAAAACACTTCTACATCCTAGCTTTGTGTTATAGATAACAAAGCAATAAAATCATTCACGATTATTTTAATAATTATTTTATTTGTATTTATGTTAACTGTGCTCTAAAGTAAGCTTGTATTTACTAATATTGCTATTATACCGTCAACTGAAACGCTTTTGAGGGCTTTAGTACACTCAAAAACATATCATGTCTCACAAGAAATCTGTACACTTTTTCATCATGACAGGACACACGATACCAATATTTTGGTACAGGTACTAAAATTATTTTGATACTTTTCGGTACTTTTCTACGGAGCCCCTAAAGGGACAAGGACAGGACACACGGAAATCATCAAAGACCTCATACAGTAAGACGCTCAGGTTGTCGGCCATTTTGGTTTTCAGGTCCCATTTTGGGGGGGATTTGGTCCCGTTGAATTTTTCATAGTTTTTTGTTCTAGTTTGATTGATTGAGTTTTTTGTTGTAATTTGGGACCTGTTTAGTTTGTCTTCAGAATGTGTCGCGGGCCGAAAAAAATCACGCTGCGGGCCGCAAACGGCCCCCGGGCCGCACTTTGGACACCCCTGTTTTAAGGGGTTATCCGGCTTAGTGTAGACATAGCCTAAGATGGAGATGTGCACATGTGGAGCGTGACCGACGTCACGTACGGGTGTGGTGGTCAAGCTAGCTTTGTTCTCAATGGGTAGTACTTTCACCTTTCTCGAAGGAAAAAAAGCCCAATGCTTGCATTGTTTTCGGCTGTACAAATAGTTCAAGTCGCAAAAAGGGCAAACGTTTCTTCAGAGTTCCCCGAGAGGTTATCAAAAAGGGCGGAAGAGTGCCAAGACTTTACGAAACGATGACTAGAAAAGTAGTACACACACTCCAGTCCAAGGGAGCAGAGTGGAAGAATGCATGAGGTTGCAGTGATCACTTTGTTAAAGGTTTGTTTGATATCATTTTAATGTTTATTATTTCCTATTTAAGTATTATCTTGATATTATTTGTATTTTCTTAAACACGCTTGCTACGAGTGTTTCGTAAAGCACCAACTCGGCGATTCTAAATAAAAGAAAGCAAATGTAAGCAAAGTCTAAGTGTTATGCTTTTACCAAAGGCAGCAATTATACATGAATCTTTCAGCACGTCCACAATGTTGACATCTATAGTTATATTTTGATAAACAATCATAAATTAATATTTCAGCACATACACGATGTTGACATCTATAGTTATATTTTGATAAACAATCATAAATTAATATTTCAGCACATACACGATGTTGACATCTATAGTTATATTTTGATAAACAATCATAAATGAATCTTTCAGCACATACACGATGTTGACATCTATAGTTATATTTTGATAAACAATCATAAATGAATCTTTCAGCACATACACAATGTTGACATCTATAGTTATATTTTGATAAACAATCATAAATGAATCTTTCAGCACATACACGATGTTGACATCTATAGTTATATTTTGATAAACAATCATAAATTCATATTTCAGCACATACACAATGTTGACTTCTATAGTTATATTTTGATAAACAATCATAAATGAATCTTTCAGCACATACACAATGTTGACTTCTATAGTTATATTTTGATAAACAATCATAAATGAATCTTTCAACACACACACAATGTTGACATCTATAGTTATATTTTGATAAACAATCATAAATGAATCTTTCAGCACATACACAATGTTGACATCTATAGTTATGTTTTAATAAACAATCATAAATGAATCTTTCAGCACATACACAATGTTGACTTCTATAGTTATATTTTGAAGTGAAGTGAAGTGAATTATATTTATATAGCGCTTTTCTCTAGTGACTCAAAGCGCTTTACATAGTGAAAACCCAATATCTAAGTTACATTTAAACCAGTGTGGGTGGCACTGAGAGCAGGTGGGTAAAGTGTCTTGCCCAAGGACACAACGGCAGTGACTAGGATGGCGGAAGCGGGAATCGAACCTGCAACCCTCAAGTTGATGGCACGGCCACTCTACCAACCGAGCTATACCGCCCCACATTTGTTAATGTGGGGCGGTAATGCAATTGGTAATGTTGACATCTATAGTTATATTTTGATAAACAATCATAAATGAATCTTTCAGCACATACACAATGTTGACTTCTATAGTTATATTTTGATAAACAATCATAAATGAATCTTTCAGCACATACACAATGTTGACATCTATAGTTATATTTTGATAAACAATCACAAATGAATCTTTCAGCACATACACAATGTTGACATATATAGTTATATTTTGATAAAAAATCATAAATCAATCTTTCAGCACATACACAATGTTGACATTTATAATTATATTTTGATAAACACATATAAATGAATCTTTCAGCACATACACAATGTTGACATCTATAGTTATATTTTGATAAACAATCATAAATGAATTTTTCAGCACACACACAATGTTGACATCTATAGTTATATTTTGATAAACAATCATAAATGAATCTTTCAGCACATACACAATGTTGACATCTATAGTTATATTTTGATAAACAAATCATAAATGAATCTTTCAGCACGTCCACAATGTTGACATCTATAGTTATATTTTGATAAACAATCATAAATGAATTTTTCAGCACATACACAATGTTGACATCTATAGTTATATTTTGATAAACAATCATAAATGAATCTTTCAGCACATACACAATGTTGACTTCTATAGTTATATTTTGATAAACAATCATAAATGAATCTTTCAGCACATACACAATGTTGACATCTATAGTTATATTTTGATAAACAATCACAAATGAATCTTTCAGCACATACACAATGTTGACATATATAGTTATATTTTGATAAAAAATCATAAATCAATCTTTCAGCACATACACAATGTTGACATTTATAATTATATTTTGATAAACACATATAAATGAATCTTTCAGCACATACACAATGTTGACATCTATAGTTATATTTTGATAAACAATCATAAATGAATTTTTCAGCACACACACAATGTTGACATCTATAGTTATATTTTGATAAACAATCATAAATGAATCTTTCAGCACATACACAATGTTGACATCTATAGTTATATTTTGATAAACAAATCATAAATGAATCTTTCAGCACGTCCACAATGTTGACATCTATAGTTATATTTTGATAAACAATCATAAATGAATTTTTCAGCACACACACAATGTTGACATCTATAGTTATATTTTGATAAACAATCATAAATGAATCTTTCAGCACATACACGATGTTGACATCTATAGTTATATTTTGATAAACAATCATAAATTAATCTTTCAGCGCATACACAATGTTGACATCTATAGTTATATTTTGATAAACAATCATAAATGAATCTTTCAGCACATACACAATGTTGACATCTATAGTTATATTTTGATAAACAAATCATAAATGAATCTTTCAGCACGTCCACAATGTTGACATCTATAGTTATATTTTGATAAACAATCATAAATGAATTTTTCAGCACATACACAATGTTGACATCTATAGTTATATTTTGATAAACAATCATAAATGAATCTTTCAGCACATACACAATGTTGACTTCTATAGTTATATTTTGATAAACAATCATAAATGAATCTTTCAGCACATACACAATGTTGACATCTATAGTTATATTTTGATAAACAATCACAAATGAATCTTTCAGCACATACACAATGTTGACATATATAGTTATATTTTGATAAAAAATCATAAATCAATCTTTCAGCACATACACAATGTTGACATTTATAATTATATTTTGATAAACACATATAAATGAATCTTTCAGCACATACACAATGTTGACATCTATAGTTATATTTTGATAAACAATCATAAATGAATTTTTCAGCACACACACAATGTTGACATCTATAGTTATATTTTGATAAACAATCATAAATGAATCTTTCAGCACATACACAATGTTGACATCTATAGTTATATTTTGATAAACAAATCATAAATGAATCTTTCAGCACGTCCACAATGTTGACATCTATAGTTATATTTTGATAAACAATCATAAATGAATTTTTCAGCACACACACAATGTTGACATCTATAGTTATATTTTGATAAACAATCATAAATGAATCTTTCAGCACATACACAATGTTGACATCTATAGTTATATTTTGATAAACAATCATAAATTAATCTTTCAGCGCATACACAATGTTGACTTCTACAGTTATATTTTGATAAACAATCATAAATGAATCTTTCAGCACATACACAATGTTGACATCTATAGTTATATTTTGATAAACAATCATAAATGAATCTTTCAGCACATACACAATGTTGACTTCTATAGTTATATTTTGATAAACAATCATAAATGAATCTTTCAGCACATACACAATGTTGACTTCTATAGTTATATTTTGATAAACAATCATAAATGAATCTTTCAGCACATACACAATGTTGACTTCTATAGTTATATTTTGATAAACAATCATAAATGAATCTTTCAGCACATACACAATATTGACATCTATAGTTATATTTTGATAAACAATCATAAATGAATCTTTCAGCGCATACACAATGTTGACATATATAGTTATATTTTGATAAACAATCATAAATGAATCTTTCAGCACATACACAATGTGCTCTGTATGGGCAGATACGGTAATACGGTCATTCGGCTTAGGCCAATAACAAATTTTGCTGGATGATATATTGACCTACAAATTATTGGTAATGAACGATATTATTGTCAACATTATTTTTAGAGCAAACTTCACTGGTGTAATAATGATACATAATACTATTGCAAGTATACCCTTTCAAATGCAATAGACTTGTATTTCTCGTATATTTTAATTGGAATGTAAACTTTTAGGTACCCAAGTTAAATAAAAAAAACAACAACAAAAAGGATTAAAATATACTCTGTCAGCAAAATGTTGCACTTCAATAAAAAATCACGGCCAAAAGTAATACAATAGGTTCTGTCACTGTTAAGGAGGGGGTGGAGGACCCTAAAATTTACTCAACCAAAACAATAAATAAAATGGATAAATGGGTATTATGAGCAAAATGATCATGGTTACCATTATTACCGACCTCGGATAAGCGGAAGAAAATGGATGGATGGATGGATGGACAAGCTATGTGTGCTTTAAAACATTGGTCCCCAACCTTTTTGTACTTGCGGACCGGTCAATGCTTTAAAATTTGTCCCACGGACGGGGGGGGGGGGGGGGGGGGGGGGGGGGTTGGGGGGGAGGGGTTGGGGGCTGTATTGATTTATATTGATATATAATGTATATATTGTGTTTTTTATGTTGATTTAATAAAAAAAAAAAAAAAAGTATATATATATTTTTTTAACTTCTTGTGCGGCCGCGGCCCGGTACCAATCGGTCCACGGACCGGTACCCGGTGGTTGGGGACCACGACCCTCTATCATCAATAATAATTCCTAAGTACTTATATGTTGTGACCAACTCAAGCTCGACCCCCATGAGTAGTCTATATTTTAGGGATGTTCAATGGCAGCCGTTTGCCATTTGAGAACATCACCACCTTAGATTTGTCTGCATTTAGTAGGGGTGTGGGAAAAAATCGATTCGAATTCGAATCGCGATTCTCACGTTGTGCGATTCAGAATTGATTCTCATTTTAAAAAAATCTAATTTTTTAAATGTATTTATTAAAAAAATATTATTTTTTAAATGAATCAATCCAACAAAACAATACACAGCAATACCATAACAATGCAATCCAATTCCAAAAGCAAAGCCGACCCAGCAACACTCAGAACTGCAATAAGCAGAGCAATTGAGAGGAGACATAAACACCACACAGAACAAACCAAAAGTAGTGAAACAAAAATGAATATTATCAACAACAGTATCAACATTAGTTACAATTTCAACATAGCAGTGATTAAAAATCCCTCATTGACATTATCATTAGACATTTATAAAAAAAGAACAATAGTGTCACAGTGGCTTACACTTGCATCGCATCTCATAAGCTTGACAACACACTGTGTCCAATATTTTCACAAAGATAAAATAAGTCATATTTTTGGTTCATTTAATAGTTAAAACAAATTTACATTATTGCAATCAGTTGTTTGTCCTTTACAATTATAAAAGCTTTTTACAAAAATCTACTACTCTGCTTGCATGTCAGCAGACTGGGGTAGATCCTGCTGAAATCTATGTATTCCATGAATAGACAATCCTTTTGAATGGGGAAAAAAAATTGTTTTTGAATCGAGAATCGTGTTGAATTGAAAAAAAAAATCGATTTTGAATCGAGTCGTGACCCCAAGAATCGATATTGAATCGAATCGTGGGACACCCAAAGATTCACAGCCCTAGCATTTAGCACTAGCCGAGGTTGGGTCAGCTGGGACTGAACAACATCAAAAGCAGACTGCAAGAGTTGAAGGGTTTGCACTGCAGAGAGGGATGAACAATATATGACCGCATCATCTGCATAGAAATGGAACGCAGCATCTGGTATTTGATCACAAAGATTGTTCACGTAAATGGAGAACAACAGCGGTCCTAATATTGAACCCTGTGGTCATCATCATCATCGGCGGTCACTCGAACGAGTATGACGATCCTCCTGGTAGGGGTGTACCCCTTTATGGAGGATGCCTGTGCCTGACTTTGTTTAACGTGGGGAGACTGGTGCACAGACAGTCACCCCACGATCCTTGCCAGAATCGGGTCAGGGTCCAGTGGCATGGAGTCCAAGACGACTGGGGACCCTTTTCTGCTGCAGCCTTCTTCCGCCATCACAGCCGTTGTTTTAGTTCTTAAATCTACCGTCTTCCGCCTGCTCCGCCGTTGAGGTCTTCACCGTATCCCTGGCTAGGGGGCAGTCAGGTACTAGGCCTTTGCCAAGGGCCACCTGGGGTAACAGTAGTGAAGGGGTTAACCTCCTAGGAGCCTCCACTGCCGGATGTACTTTAACGTCATGCCCAGGACACAACCCTGTGGTACGCCCTTTAACACAGGGAGGAAAGTGTACGGTACAAGAAATATTTATCCTTTAAAGTGTGCTTCGACTTTTGAACCCCCACAATCCTTTTTTTTAATCCTTTCTTATCGTCTGACAGAAAAATGAGGCTGAACCCCACGAAAGCGTGTGCATACTTTTTGCTCCATTTCCGTCTCTAAACTGACCTCTCCACTTTTCCTTATCCTCCTTGTCGATCGTATCTCAGGAGGAGGGGAAGGAGGGGGGGAAAAAAAAAAAGAGAAAAGTGCAGGCCTATAATTTGTAAATGCAAACACCATGTGTGCTCCATCCACATGTCCATCACGTGTTTCATGTGTTTGCTATGGTTTGGATGACGACAGTCTAATACCGCACTTAACTTTTATTGGAATCATCTCATGTCATCTTTTATCACATGGATTGGTTCAAGTCATCCTTCCTGGCTGGCAAAAAAAACAAAAAAAACCTTAACCAATTCAGCATTTTAGCTCATGCTCAAGACGCTAGCGCCATTACGTTACGATACAAATCTGCATTAATATGCACAAATGATGTTGTTCTTGGTCTAACCTTGTGCGTGGTGTTATTTTGAACTAACCAGGATATCCATCAAGTCCATACAGCCGTCAGTTTGTTTCGTTTGTGGTTTCAATTAGCGCGTATGGAATATACTCGATATATCGCGGGTTTGTCTCTGTGCGATATAGAACATGACCATATCGTGATAGTCGAGTATACGTTCTCACGCAGTTGGGTTTCTCACTCGTTCTTGTCTCTCCTTCTCACAGAGAGATAAAACAAGCGCACCTTCTTACATACGTCACATACGGTCGCGCGTGCAACGTCATAGAGAGGTAGCGGCATGGGTACGGTTAGCTGTGGTGCGAGTGGTAATACGAGAGAAAGAAGGTGCGAATCCGGTAACAAATGAAAGAAGAATTCATTCCCAAGAAAAACAGCAGGGGGTCCATCGTCTGGCGGTGGTTTGGCTTCAAGCGGGAAGATGTTGAACAGACATCAGTAATATGTCAAGTATGCGGCTAAAGCGTTGCTACAAAAAGTAGCATTACTGCTAATTTGTAGCATCATTGGAAAAGTCACCCGGTAGAGAATGAGGAGTGCTAGAAACTCCGCATGTCAACATCTCCGTTCGGTGCCACACCCACAAAATGCCCAGGCAACCATTTCCACATCAACACCGTATGAAAAAAACTAGTCAACAACAGAAGGAGATAACGTCTGCAGGAACCTACCACATAGCGAAGGACATACACTATTTGATTTCCTATTATGCAGCTCATTTTTATTTGACACTTATTGAAATATCTTGTGTGACGTCACTTTATTTGTTTTAAACTATTGTAGTGGCGTTCTGTACAAAAAGTGCACTTTAATTTAGTGTTGTTTTGATATGTCATCTTAGTGACATTGTGCACAAAAGTGCACTTTATTTGTTTTAAACTATTGTAGTGGCGTTCTGTACAAAAAGTGCACTTTAATTTAGTGTTGTTTTGATATGTCATCTTAGTGACATCATGCACAAAAGTGAACTTTATTTGTTTTAAACTATTGTAGTGGCGTTCTGTACAAAATTGCACTTTAATTTAGTGTTGTTTTGATATGTCATCTTAGTGACATCATGCACAAAAGTGCACTTTATTGGTTTTAAACTATTGTAGTGGCGTTCTGTACAAAGAGTGCACTTTAATTCAGTGTTGTTTTGATATGTCAAAATTGTTTTATTTTAAAATTGTTTAAAATTGTTTACATTTTAAAAAAAAGATGTACAATTAATTGAAAAAAATTAAAATTGTTTAATTTTAATATTGTTTAAAATTGTTTAAAATTGTTTAAAAAAATACAAATTGTTTAAAATTGTTTAAAAAATATAAAAATTGTTTAAAATTGTTTTAAAAAATTTAAATTGCTTAATTTTTAAATTATTTAAAATTGTTTAAAAAAATAGAAATTGTTTAAAATTGTTTAAAATGGTTTAAAATTGTTTAAAATTGATAAAATTATTTAAAAATGTTTAAAATTGTTTAAAAAAAATAAAAATGGTTTAAAATAGTTTAAAAACAAATTAAAATTGCTTAATTTTAAAATTGTTTAAAATTGTTTACATCATGCACAAAAGTGCCCTTTATTTGTTTTAAACTATTGTAGTGGCGTTCTGTACAAAAAGTGCACTTTAATTTAGTGTTGTTTTGATATGACATCTTAGTGACATCATGCACAAAAGTGCACTTTATTTGTTTTAAACTATTGTAGTGGCGTTCTGTACAACAAGTGCACTTTAATTTAGTGTTGTTTTGATATGTCGTCTTAGTGACATCATGCACAAAAGTGCACTTTATTTGTTTTAAACTATTGTTGTGGCGTTTTGTACAAAAAATGCACTTTAATTTAGTGTTGTTTTGATACGTCATCTTAGTGACATCATGCACAAAAGTGCACTCTATTTGTTTTAAACTATTGTAGTGGCGTTCTGTACAAAAAGTGCACTTTAATTTAGTGTTGTTTTGATATGTCATCTTAGTGACATCATGCACAAAAGTGCACTTTATTTGTTGTAAACTATTGTAGTGGTGTTCTGTACAAAAGTGCACTTTAATTGTTTTAAACTATTGTAGTGGCGTTCTGTACAAAAAGTGCACTTTAATTTAGTGTTGTTTTGATATGTCATCTTAGTGACATCGTGCACAAAAGTGCACTTTATTTGTTTTAAACTTCTGTAGTGGCGTTCTGTACAAAAAGTGCACTTTATTTTAGTGTTGTTTTGATATGTCATCTTAGTGACATTATGCACAAAAGTGCACTTTATTTGTTGTAAACTATTGTAGTGGCGTTCAGTACAAAAAAGTGCACTTTAATTTAGTGTTGTTTTGATATGTCATCTTAGTGACATCATGCACAAAAGTGCACTTTATTGGTTTTAAACTATTGTAGTGGCGTTCTGTACAAAGAGTGCACTTTAATTCAGTGTTGTTTTGATATGTCAAAATTGTTTTATTTTAAAATTGTTTAAAATAGTTTACATTTAAAAAAAAAAGATGTACAATTACTTGAAAAAAATTAAAATTGTTTAATTTTAATATTGTTTAAAATTGTTTTAAAAAATTAAAATTGTTTAAAAAAATAGAAGTTGTTTAAAATTGTTTAAAAAAATACAAATTGTTTAAAATTGTTTAAAAAATATAAAAATTGTTTAAAATTGTTTAAAAAAAAATTAAAATTGCTTAATTTTTAAATTATTTAAAATTGTTTAAAATTGTTTAAAAAAATAGAAATTGTTTGTAATTGTTTAAAATGGTTTAAAATAGTTTAAAATTGTTTAAAATTGATAAGCTTATTTAAAAATGTTTAACATTGTTTAAAAAAAAAAAAATTGTTTAAAATTGTTTAAAAACAAATTAAAACTGCTTAATTTTAAAATTGTTTAAAATTGTTTACATCATGCACAAAAGTGCCCTTTATTTGTTTTAAATTATTGTAGTGGCGTTCTGTACAAAAAGTGCACTTTAATTTAGTGTTGTTTTGATATGACATCTTAGTGACATCATGCACAAAAGTGCACTTTATTGGTTTTAAACTATTGGAGTGGCATTCTGTACAAAAAGTGCACTTTAATTTAGCGTTCTTTTGATAATTCATCTTTGTGACATCATGCACAAAAGTGCACTTTATTTGTTTTAAAGTATTGTAGTGGCGTTCTGTACAAAAAGTGCACTTTAATTTAGTGTTGTTTTGATATGTCATCTTAGTGACATCATGCACAAAAGTGCACTTTATTGGTTTTAAACTATTGTAGTGGCGTTCTGTACAAAGAGTGCACTTTAATTCAGTGTTGTTTTGATACATCAAAATTGTTTTATTTTAAAATTGTTTAAAATTGTTTACATTTAAAAAAAAAGATGTACAATTAATTGAAAAAAATTAAAATTGTTTAATTTTAATATTGTTTAAAATTGTTAAAAATTGTTTAAAATTGTTTTAAAAAATTAAAATTGTTTAAAAAAATAGAAGTTGTTTAAAATTGTTAAAAAAAATACAAATTGTTTAAAATTGTTTAAAAAATATAAAAATAGTTTAAAAAAAATTAAAATTGCTTAATTTTTAAATTATTTAAAATTGTTTAAAATTGTTTAAAAAAATATAAATTGTTTGAAATTGTTTAAAATGGTTTAAAATTGTTTAAAATGGTTTAAAATTGATAAAATTATTTAAAAATGTTTAAAATTGTTTAAAAAAAAAAGGTTTAAAATTGTTTAAAAACAAATTAAAATTGCTTAATTTTAAAATTGTTTAAAATTGTTTACATCATGCACAAAAGTGCCCTTTATTTGTTTCAAACTATTGTAGTGGCGTTCTGTACAAAAAGTGCACTTTAATTTAGTGTTGTTTTGATATGACATCTTAGTGACATCATGCACAAAAGTGCACTTTATTGGTTTTAAACTATTGGAGTGGTATTCTGTACAAAAAGTGCACTTTAATTTAGTGTTCTTTTGATAATTCATCTTAGTGACATCATGCACAAAAGTGCACTTTATTTGTTTTAAACTATTGTAGTGGTGTTCTGTACAAAAAGTGCACTTTAATTTAGTGTTGTTTTGATATGTCATCTTAGTGACATCATGCACAAAAGTGCACTTTATTGGTTTTAAACTATTGTAGTGGCGTTCTGTACAAAGAGTGCACTTTAATTTAGTGTTGTTTTGATATGTCATCATAGTGACATCATGCCCAAAAGTGCACTTTATTTATTTTAAACTATTGTAGTGGCGTTCTGTACAAAAAAGTGCACTTTAGTTTAGTGTTGTTTTGATATGTCATCTTAGTGACATCATGCACAAAAGTGCACTTTATTTGTTTTAAACTTCTGTAGTGGCGTTCTGTACAAAAAGTGCACTTTAATTTAGTGTTGTTTTGATATGTCATCTTAGTGACATCATGCACAAAAGTGCACTTTATTTGTTGTAAACTATTGTAGTGGCGTTCAGTACAAAAAAGTGCACTTTAATTTAGTGTTGTTTTGATATGTCATCTTAGTGACATCATGCACAAAAGTGCACTTTATTTGTTGTAAACTATTGTAGTGGCGTTCTGTACAAAAAAGTGCACTTTAGTTTAGTGTTGTTTTGATATGTCATCTTAGTGACATCATGCACAAAAGTGCACTTTATTTGTTTTAAACTATTGTAGTGGCATTCTGTACAAAAAGTGCACTTTAATTTAGTGTTGTTTTGATATGTCATCTTAGTGACATCATGCACAAAAGTGCACTTTATTTGTTTTAAACTATTGTAGTGGCGTTCTGTACAACAAGTGCACTTTAATTTAGTGTTGTTTTCATATGTCATCTTAGTGACATGCACAAAAGTGCACTTTATTTGTTGTAAACTATTGTAGTGGTGTTCTGTACAAAAAGTGCACTTTAATTTAGTGTTGTTTTGATATGTCATCTTAGTGACATCATGCCCAAAAGTGCACTTTATTTATTTTAAACTATTGTAGTGGCGTTCTGTACAAAAAAGTGCGCTTTAGTTTAGTGTTGTTTTGATATGTCATCTTAGTGACATCATGCACAAAAGTGCACTTTATTTGTTGTAAACTATTGTAGTGGCGTTCAGTACAAAAAAGTGCACTTTAATTTAGTGTTGTTTTGATATGTCATCTTAGTGACATGATGCACAAAAGTGCACTTTATTTGTTGTAAACTATTGTAGTGGCGTTCTGTACAAAAAGTGCACTTTAATTTAGTGTTGTTTTGATATGTCATCTTAGTGACATCATGCCCAAAAGTGCACTTTATTTATTTTAAACTATTGTAGTGGCGTTCTGTACAAAAAAGTGCACTTTAGTTTAGTGTTGTTTTGATACGTCATCTTAGTGACGTCATGCACAAAAGTGCACTTTATTTGTTTTAAACTATTGTAGTGGCGTTCTGTACAAAAAGTGCACTTTAATTTAGTGTTGTTTTGATATGTCATCTTAGTGACATCATGCACAAAAGTGCACTTTATTTGTTTTAAACTATTGTAGTGGCGTTCTGTACAACAAGTGCACTTTAATTTAGTGTTGTTTTCATATGTCATCTTAGTGACATCATGCACAAAAGTGCACTTTATTTGTTTTAAACTATTGTAGTGGCGTTCTGTACAACAAGTGCACTTTAATTTAGGGGACTGGTCCCCTGTGCTCGCGAGCAACCTGGTCGATGTCGCTTGGGATCGCTTCAAAACGGCGTTCCTAAAGATACTAAATGACATGGCTCCCGTGAAAACAGTCAGGATCAAAGCCCGCTCGGAACCATGGATGAATCCGGACCTATTAGCTGCCATAAAAGACAGAGACAGGAAATACTCTGAATACCAAAAATGTAAAACAGAAGTAGATAAACAACCCAATAATATCAACCTGAAATTACTCCTTTCAACTCTCAAAAAGCAATGCAATAAATTAAGAAATAAGTCAACCAATCTGACTAAATCCTTAAAAAAAAATTACATTAACGACAAAATAGAGGAAAACACGAATAAGCCACGTGAGCTCTGGAAAATTCTCAACAACCAGCTTCCTGGTTGCAGCCAGAAACTTAAAACAAGACTCACCAACATCAGCATCAAGGAGGGTGACTCCCTCATTACAGACAAAATGGAGGTAGCTAGCAGACTTAACGCCTTTTTCACCAGCATAGCTGCAACTCTTGTCAACAAGCTGTCCCACCACTCTGGTCGCTTTGGTGTAGAACACATTAAAGCCTTCTACAGAAAGCTAGGAGTATCCAACAATGATTTCAAATTAGAAATGGTCACAGCTGATGAGGTGTTTAAAAAATTGAGCGCGCTCCACCCTAACAAGGCCACCGGCCTTGATAATATTCCCTCCAGATTCCTCAGGGACTCTGCCTCCATCATTGCCCCGATCATCACGCACATAATAAACCTATCAATTACACAAGGCCAAGTACCAAAAGATTTTAAGATAGCAAGAGTAACTCCCCTCTTTAAAAAAGGAAGCAAATTGGAACCTGGCAACTACCGACCTGTTTCTATTCTCAGCTCCATTTCGAAAGTAATGGAGAAAATAGTTTATGAACAGGTCGATAGTTACCTTGCCACTAATAAACTCATGTACAAATTCCAATCCGGCTTCAGAACTAACCACTCCACTGACACATGCCTTCTCTATCTGACCGACCACATCAAACATGAGGTGGACGCGGGCAAATACTGCGGCATGGTCATGCTGGACCTTCAGAAGGCCTTTGACACCGTTAACCACGCTATACTGTTGGATAAGCTCAGAGCAATCGGATTTAACAAAACCTCTTGGAGCTGGATGCAGTCTTACTTGGAGGGGAGGGAGCAGGTGGTAGAGGTGAACGGCACCATGTCCCCCCCCCTCTCGGTAAGCTGTGGAGTCCCCCAAGGCAGTATATTGGGACCTTTACTGTTCCTTATATACATAAACGACATGTCATCGGCATGTGACTGTGATTTGTTTTTGTTTGCGGATGACTCTGCCCTGCTGGTATCCGGCAAGGACAAGTCACAGGTGGAGAAAATCCTCAGTGCTGAGCTCTGTAGAACTTGCACCTGGCTCGCTGACAACAAGCTATCAATCCACTTGGGTAAAACAGAATCCATCCTGTTTGGGTCCCACATCAAACTTAAGAGAGTCAATCACTTCACCATAAAAGTAGGTGACAGTGTCATCACCAGGAAAGATGAGGTCACCTACCTAGGTTCCATTCTAGAGGCTACCCTTTCCTGTGATAAAATGGCAACCAAGGTAATCAAAAAGGTTAACCAACGAACAAGATTTCTCTACAGAATTTCCTCTCTGGTCAACAAAAGCACCTTGAGGATTCTGGCGGGAACTCTCGTTCAACCCTTTTTCGATTACGCATGCACCTCCTGGTACCCTAGCACCTCCAAAACCCTCAAATCTAAACTCCAAACATCTCAGAACAAGCTAGTCAGGTTACTTCTAGACCTCCACCCCAGATCCCACCTCACTCCTACCCACTTCTCTAAAGTGGGCTGGCTCAAGGTGGAGGACAGAGTTAAACAACTTGCACTGAGCCTAGTCTATAAAATCCGCTACACCTCCCTGATACCGAAGTACATGTCAAACTACTTCCTTAACGTAAATGACCGCCATAACCACAACACCAGGGGGTGCTCCACTAACCACGTTAAACCCAGATTCCGAACTAACAAAGGTCTTAACTCATTCTCTTTCTATGCCACATCAATGTGGAATGCGCTCCCAACAGGTATAAAAGAAAGGGCATCTCTATCCTCCTTCAAAACCGCTATAAAAGTTCACCTCCAGGCAGCTACAACCCTAAACTAACACCCTCCCCGGATTGCTAATAATCAAATGTAAACAATCAAATGCAGATTCTTTTTCTTATGCCTTCTGATCTCTCTCTCTTTCTCTCTATGTCCACTACTTGATGTCCATATCCCCACCCCCCCACCCCACCCCCCCTCCACACTCCTGATTGTAAATAATGTAAATAATTCAATGTGATTATCTTGTGTGATGACTGTATTATGATGATAGTATATATGATAGTATATATCTGTATCATGAATCAATTTAAGTGGACCCCGACTTAAACAAGTTGAAAAACTTATTCGGGTGTTACCATTTAGTGGTCAATTGTACGGAATATGTACTTCACTGTGCAACCTACTAATAAAAGTCTCAATCAATCAATCAATCAATCAAATGTCATCTTAGTGACATTATGCACAAAAGTGCATTTTATTTGTTGTAAACTATTGTAGTGGTGTTCTGTACAAAAAGTGCACTTTAATTTAGTGTTGTTTTTATATGTCATCTTAGTGACATCATGCACAAAAGTGCACTTTATTTGTTTTAAACTATTGTAGTGGCGTTCTGTACAAAAAGTGCACTTTAATTTAGTGTTGTTTTGATATGTCATCTTATTGACATCATGCACAAAAGTGCACTTTATTTGTTTTAAAATATTGTAGTGGTGTTCTGTACAAAAAGTGCACTTTAATTTAGTGTTGTTTTGATATGTCATCTTAGTGACATCATGCACAAAAGTGCTCTTTATTTGGTTTAAACTATTGTAGTGGCGTTCTGTACAAAAAGTGCACTTTAATTTAGTGTTGTTTTGATGTCATCTTAGTGACATCATGCACAAAAGTGCACTTTATTGGTTTTAAACTATTGTAGTGGCATTCTGTACAAAAAGTGCACTTTAATTTAGTGTTGTTTTGATATGACATCTTAGTGACATCATGCACAAAAGTGCACTTTATTTGTTTTAAACTATTGTAGTGGCATTCTGTACAAAAAGTGCACTTTAATTTAGTGTTGTTTTGATATGGCATCTTAGTGACATCATGCACAAAAGTGCACTTTATTTGTTTTAAACTATTGTAGTGGCATTCTGTACAAAAAGTGCACTTTAATTTAGTGTTGTTTTGATATGTCATCTTAGTGACATCATGCACAAAAGTGCACTTTATTTGTTTTAAACTATTGTAGTGGCGTTCTGTACAACAAGTGCACTTTAATTTAGTGTTGTTTTCATATGTCATCTTAGTGACATCATGCACAAAAGTGCACTTTATTTGTTGTAAACTGTTGTAGTGGTGTTCTGTACAAAAAGTGCACTTTAATTTAGTGTTGTTTTGATATGTCATCTTAGTGACATCATGCCCAAAAGTGCACTTTATTTATTTTAAACTATTGTAGTGGCGTTCTGTACAAAAAAGTGCGCTTTAGTTTAGTGTTGTTTTGATATGTCATCTTAGTGACATCATGCACAAAAGTGCACTTTATTTGTTTTAAACTTCTGTAGTGGCGTTCTGTACAAAAAGTGCACTTTAATTTAGTGTTGTTTTGATATGTCATCTTAGTGACATCATGCACAAAAGTGCACTTTATTTGTTGTAAACTATTGTAGTGGCGTTCAGTACAAAAAAGTGCACTTTAATTTAGTGTTGTTTTGATATGTCATCTTAGTGACATCATGCACAAAAGTGCACTTTATTTGTTGTAAACTATTGTAGTGGTGTTCTGTACAAAAAGTGCACTTTAATTTAGTGTTGTTTTTATATGTCATCTTAGTGACATCATGCACAAAAGTGCACTTTATTTGTTTTAAACTATTGTAGTGGCGTTCTGTACAAAAAGTGCACTTTAATTTAGTGTTGTTTTGATATGACATTTTAGTGACATCATGCACAAAAGTGCACTTTATTTGTTTTAAACTATTGTAGTGGCGTTCTGTCCAAAAAGTGCACTTTAATTTAGTGTTGTTTTGATATGTCATCTTATTGACATCATGCACAAAAGTGCACTTTATTTGGTTTAAACTATTGTAGTGGCGTTCTGTACAAAAAGTGCACTTTAATTTAGTGTTGTTTTGATGTCATCTTAGTGACATCATGCACAAAAGTGCACTTTATTGGTTTTAAACTATTGTAGTGGCATTCTGTACAAAGAGTGCACTTTAATTTAATGTTGTTTTGATACGTCAAAATTGTTTTATTTTAAAATTGTTTAAAATTGTTTACATTTTAAAAAAAATATGTACAATTAATTGAATAAAATTAAAATAGTTTAATTTTAATATTGTTTAAAATTGTTAAAAATTGTTTAAAATTGTTTAAAAAAAATAGAAATTGTTTAAAATTGTTCAAAAAAATACAAATTGTTTAAAATTGTTTAAAAAATATGAAAATTGTTTAAAATTGTTTAAAAAAATTAAAATTGCTTAATTTTTAAATTATTTAAAATTGTTTAAAATTTTAAAAAAAAATACAAATTGTTTAAAATTGTTTAAAATTGTTTAAAATTGATAAAATTATTTAAAAATGTTTAAAATTGTTTAAAAAAAATAAAAATGGTTTAAAATTGTTTAAAAACAAATTAAAATTGCTTAATTTTAAAATGGTTTAAAATTGTTTACATCATGCACAAAAGTGCCCTTTATTTGTTTTAAACTATTGTAGTGGCGTTCTGTACAAAAAGTGCACTTTAATTTAGTGTTGTTTTGATATGACATCTTAGTGACATCATGCACAAAAGTGCACTTTATTGGTTTTAAACTATTGGAGTGGCATTCTGTACAAAAAGTGCACTTTAATTTAGTGTTCTTTTGATAATTCATCTTAGTGACATCATGCACAAAAGTGCACTTTATTTGTTTTAAACTATTGTAGTGGCGTTCTGTACAAAAAGTGCACTTTAATTTAGTGTTGTTTTGATATGTCATCTTAGTGACATCATGCACAAAAGTGCACTTTATTGGTTTTAAACTATTGTAGTGGCGTTCTGTACAAAGAGTGCACTTTAATTCAGTGTTGTTTTGATACGTCAAAATAGTTTTATTTTAAAATTGTTTAAAATTGTTTACATTTTAAAAAAAAGATGTACAATTAATTGAAAAAAATTAAAATTGTTTAATTTTAATATATTTTAAGATTGTTTTAAAAAATTAAAATTGTTTAAAAAAAATAGAAGTTGTTTAAAATTGTTTAAAAAATACAAATTGTTTAAAATTGTTTAAAAAATAAAAAAATTGTTTAAAATTGTTTAAAAAAAAATTAAATTGCTTAATTTTTAAATTATTTAAAATTGTTTAAAAAAATAGAAATTGTTTGAAATGGTTTAAAATGGTTTAAAATTGTTTAAAATTGTTTAAAATTGATACAATTATTTAAAAATGTTTAAAATTGTTTAAAAAAAATAAAAATGGTTTAAAATTGTTTAAAAACAAATTAAAATTGCTTAATTTTAAAATTGTTTAAAATTGTTTACATCATGCACAAAAGTGCCCTTTATTTGTTTTAAACTATTGTAGTGGCGTTCTGTAGAAAAAGTGCACTTTAATTTAGTGTTGTTTTGATATGATATCTTAGTGACATCATGCACAAAAGTGCACTTTATTGGATTTAAACTATTGGAGTGGCATTCTGTGCAAAAAGTGCACTTTAATTTAGTGTTCTTTTGATAATTCATCTTAGTGACATCATGCACAAAAGTGCACTTTATTTGTTTTAAACTATTGTAGTGGTGTTCTGTACAAAAAGTGCACTTTAATTTAGTGTTGTTTTGATATGTCATCTTAGTGACATCATGCACAAAAGTGCACTAATAGCTTGTTTTAAAATGTCTCTGACAATCTTGCACTTAGTTTTGAAATGACATGAATGTTTGTGCCACTGCTTAATAACTGTTTAATAAATACACTTTTGCTAAATTGACTTAGTTGTGATTTCCCTCTCTGCATGAAAGTTTAAAAGTAGCATATATTAATGCAGTTTGAAGAAGAATGTTTGAATGTAGACACATAGAATCATCATACTGCTGTGATTATATGCATCAAGTGTTCATTCAAGGCTAAGGCAAAATATGGAGATACATATCGTGTATCGTGACATGGCCTAAAAATATCGAGATATTAATAAAAGCCAGAGTTTCAATGATAATTGTGAACACAGTTTGCGTGAAGCGAAAAACTGAATGGCCTTTGATGACTCCCATGCCTTCGAAGGAATTCGAACCCCAGCTGCTTTCCGATGACGTGTATATTTTGCGCTTTTATGATCAATTTTTCCCGGCGGGTTTGATGTATAGCAGCACATGGTGAGAGTATTTCCTTGTCTTTTGTCGACTGGTAAATATTAAAGCGTGTGATCACAGAGCATATTTGAAGGAGAAATGACTTCTCAAAAACGGAGGCGAAAGCCGCGGTCTGGGTGAGTGAAGTCATAGCCCTCTTACCTTCTTGAGAGAGTCGGACAGTTTGATGGATTGTCTTCTCCGGCTTTTCATGTGCAAAAAGATGAAATAACGCGGCGGTTGTGAGGTTTTGCTATTCTTGACACTTTCCGAGGGGCTGCTGCAATTAGCGTCCTCGCCCGTCACACTAACTGTATAATTGGGGCCGCCATATGTCTTGAGAAACACTTGAGTCTTCTATAGGAAGGAGACACGTTCCAAAACTACACTGATAGTTTTTTTTCAACGTCTACTTTGGCGAGTGGGGAAAAAAAAATCGTTCCACCATCGTGAACGACTCCAAACTTGGCTGGAAAAAATATCAGAACTTTTTAAATTAATCCACATTCAAGCATTTTGTTTTGAAAGTAGAAAGACGGCACTTTATTATATAAGAACAAATTGTCTTACCTGTTGGTACTTGGGCTGCAATGATATGTCGACAATAGTCGTGATGTCATCACCCGTGTTTCTCCGGCCGGAAGTCGCCTAGTGGTTAGAGTGTCCGCCCTGAGATCGGTAGGTCGTGAGTTCAAACCCCGGCCGAGTCATACCAAAGACTATAAAAATGGGACCCATTACCTCCCTGCTTGGCACTCAGCATCAAGGGTTGGAATTGGGGGTTAAATCACCAAAAATGGTTCCTGGGGTGGCTATGGACTGGACTCTCACTATTATGTTAGATCCACTATGGACTGGACTCTCACTATTATGTTAGATCCACTATGGACTGGACTCTCACTATTATGTTAGATCCACTATGGACTGGACTCTCACACTATTATGTTAGATCCACTATAGACTGGACTCTCACTATTATGTTAGATCCACTATGGACTGGACTCACACTATTATGTTAGATCCACTATGGACTGGACTCTCACACTATTATGTTAGATCCACTATGGACTGGACTCTCACTATTATGTTAGATCCACTATGGACTGGACTCTCACTATTATGTTAGATCCACTATGGACTGGACTCTCACTATTATGTTAGATCCACTATGGACTGGACTCACACTATTATGTTAGATCCACTATGGACTGGACTCTCACTATTATGTTAGATCCACTATGGACTGGACTCACACTATTATGTTAGATCCACTATGGACTGGACTCTCACACTATTATGTTAGATCCACTATGGACTGGACTCTCACACTATTATGTTAGATCCGCTATGGACTGGACTCTCACACTATTATGTTATATCCACTATGGACTGGACTCTCACTATTATGTTAGATCCACTATGGACTGGACCCACACTATTATGTTAGATCCACTATGGACTGGACTCTCACACTATTATGTTAGATCCACTATGGACTGGACTCTCACTATTATGTTAGATCCACTATGGACTGGACTAACACTATTATGTTAGATCCACTATGGACTGGACTCACACTATTATGTTAGATCCACTATGGACTGGACTCTCTCACTATTATGTTAGATCCACTATGGACTGGACTCACACTATTATGTTAGATCCACTATGGACTGGACTCTCACACTATTATGTTAGATCCACTATGGACTGGACTCTCACTATTATGTTAGATCCACTATGGACTGGACTCACTATTATGTTAGATCCACTATGGACTGGACTCTCACTATTATGTTAGATCCACTATGGACTGGACTCTCACTATTATGTTAGATCCACTATGGACTGGACTGTCACTATTATGTTAGATCCACTATGGACTGGACTCTCACTATTATGTTAGATCCACTATGGACTGGACTCTCACACTATTATGTTAGATCCACTATGGACTGGACTCTCACTATTTTGTTCGATCCACTACGGACTGGACTCTCACTATTATGTTAGATCCACTATGGACTGGACTCTCACTATTATGTTAGATCCACTATGGACTGGAATCTCCCACTATTATGTTAGATCCACTATGGATTGGACTCTCACTATTATGTTAGATCCACTATGGACTGGACTCTCACTATTATGTTAGATCCACTATGGACTGGACTCTCACACTATTATGTTAGATCCACTATGGACTGGACTCTCACTATTATGTTAGATCCACTATGGACTGGACTCTCACTATTATGTTGGATCCACTATGGACTGGACTCTCACTATTATGTTAGATCCACTATGGACTGGACTCTCACTATTATGTTAGATCCACTATGGACTGGACTCTCACACTATTATGTTAGATCCACTATGGACTGGACTCTCACTATTATGTTGGATCCACTATGGACTGGACTCTCACTATTATGTTAGATCCACTATGGACTGGACTCTCACTATTATGTTAGATCCACTATGGACTGGACTCTCACACTATTATGTTAGATCCACTATGGACTGGACTCTCACACTATTATGTTAGATCCACTATGGACTGGACTCTCACACTATTATGTTAGATCCACTATGGACTGGACTCTCACTATTATGTTAGATCCACTATGGACTGGACTCACACTATTATGTTAGATCCACTATGGACTGGACTCACTATTATGTTAGATCCACTATGGACTGGACTCTCACACTATTATGTTAGATCCACTATGGACTGGACTCACTATTATGTTAGATCCACTATGGACTGGACTCTCACACTATTATGTTAGATCCACTATGGACTGGACTCTCACACTATTATGTTAGATCCACTATGGACTGGACTCTCACTATTATGTTAGATCCACTATGGACTGGACTCACACTATTATGTTAGATCCACTATGGACTGGACTCTCACTATTATGTTAGATCCACTATGGACTGGACTCACACTATTATGTTAGATCCACTATGGACTGGACCCACACTATTATGTTAGATCCACTATGGACTGGACTCTCACACTATTATGTTAGATCCACTATGGACTGGACTCTCACTATTATGTTAGATCCACTATGGACTGGACTCACACTATTATGTTAGATCCACTATGGACTGGACCCACACTATTATGTTAGATCCACTATGGACTGGACTCTCACACTATTATGTTAGATCCACTATGGGCTGGACTCTCACTATTATGTTAGATCCACTATGGACTGGACTCACACTATTATGTTAGATCCACTATGGACTGGACTCTCACACAATTATGTTAGATCCACTATGGACTGGACTCTCACACTATTATGTTAGATCCACTATGGACTGGACTCTCACTATTATGTTAGATCCACTATGGACTGGACTCACACTATTATGTTAGATCCACTATGGACTGGACCCACGCTATTATGTTAGATCCACTATGGACTGGACTCTCACACTATTATGTTAGATCCACTATGGACTGGACTCTCACTATTATGTTAGATCCACTATGGACTGGACTCTCACACTATTATGTTAGATCCACTATGGACTGGACTCTCACTATTATGTTAGATCCACTATGGACTGGACTCTCACTATTATGTTAGATCCACTATGGACTGGACTGTCACTATTATGTTAGATCCACTATGGACTGGACTCTCACTACTATGTTAGATCCACTATGGACTGGACTCTCACACTATTATGTTAGATCCACTATGGACTGGACTCTCACTATTATGTTAGATCCACTATGGACTGGACTCTCACACTATTATGTTAGATCCACTATGGACTGGACTCTCACTATTATGTTAGATCCACTATGGACTGGACTCTCACACTATTATGTTAGATCCACTATGGACTGGACTCTCACACTATTATGTTAGATCCACTATGGACTGGACTCTCACTATTAAGTTACCGTAATTTCCGGACTATAAGCCGCTACTTTGTCCCCTCGTTCTGGTCCCTGCGGCTTATACAAGGGTGCGGCTTATTTACGGCCTGTTCTTCTCCGACACCGACGAAGAGGATTTTGGTGGTTTTAGTACGCAGGAGGAAGACGATGACGCAATGATTAAAGACTGACTTTTCATATACCGGTAGGCTGGTTATTTTGATAACGTACAGGCGAGCACTTTGTATTACATTGCACCGTTGTATTATTTGTACTCTGCACGAATGCTGTTCGCCATGTCAAAGATGTGAAAGTTTGATTGAATGATTGAAAGATTTATTTTTAATAAATGGGACGCTTTGCGTTCCCAAACAGTCATCTCTGTCCCGACAATCCCCTCCGTGGTAGCAGGAACCCCTATATACTACGCTAATTACACATCAAAACCCTGCGGCTTATAGTCGGGTGCGGCTTATAGTCCGGAAATTACGGTAGATCCACTATGGACTGGACTCTCACTATTTTGTTCGATCCACTACGGACTGGACTCTCACTATTATGTTAGATCCACTATGGACTGGACTCTCACACTATTATGTTAGATCCACTATGGACTGGACTCTCACTATTATGTTAGATCCATTATGGACTGGACTCTCACTATTTTGTTCGATCCACTACGGACTGGACTCTCACTATTATGTTAGATCCACTATGGACTGGACTCTCACACTATTATGTTAGATCCACTATGGACTGGACTCTCACTATTATGTTAGATCCACTATGGACTGGACTCTCACACTATTATGTTAGATCCACTATGGACTGGACTCTCACTATTATGTTAGATCCACTATGGACTGGACTCTCACTATTATGTTAGATCCACTATGGACTGGACTCTCACTATTATGTTAGTTCCACTATGGACTGGACTCTCACTATTATGTTAGATCCACTATGGACTGGACTCTCACTACTATGTTAGATCCACTATGGACTGGACTCTCACACTATTATGTTAGATCCACTATGGACTGGACTCTCACTATTATGTTAGATCCACCATGGACTGGACTCTCACTATTATGTTAGATCCACTATGGACTGGACCCTCACTACTATGTTAGATCCACTATGGACTGGACTCTCACTATTATGTTAGATCCACCATGGACTGGACTCTCACGCTATTAGCTAGGTCCACTCGACGTCCATTGCACCGGTCGCCCAAGAGGGGGGTCCCCACATCTGCGGTCCCCTCCAAGGTTTCTCATTGTCATCCCACTGGGTTGAGTTTTTTCTTGCCCTGATGTGGGATCTGAGCCCAGGATGTCATTGTGGCTTGTGCAGCCCTTTGAGACACTCGTGATTTAGGGCTATATAAGTAAACATTGATTGATTGATGATTGATAATAAGGGATATTATTGAAGCATATATCATTATTTACATCCAGATCAGCCGTCTTTGACGCCAACTCGGCGGTGGTGAGAATCTCCGGCTTTCCGACCTAGGAAATCCGACCTCAAGGGGCGTTTCAGTTGACTAGGACCTCGGAAATTCAAACTTCCTAGTACAAATGTAATGCACCGAAAGTCTGTTAGCATAAAATGATGTCTACTCTGATGAGAAGGAGAAATGTCTTCTAAGACCATCCAAACTGTCCAGTTGCCACCGATTCAAAGCCCTGAAAATACTTTTTACTTGTTACCCCTCCTATTCTCCAGGAAATATATAATTACATTAATTCTGTTAAGCTCTGGACCTGGACTTTTTAGGGGGGGGTCTAAGGATATAATAGGAGGGGAAACACTGGTGTTGATCCTTGACTTTTGTAATGATGTAGTCTGCAACCACTGTGACTCTCCATCGTCCTGTCTCCTGAGACCCCGTGCCCGTCCTTGACTAGCTTAGAATGGCCGAAGGTCTAGATGTGTGTGTCCAAGTTAACCCGGCCAGCTCCGTAGAGCTTTCAGCTCCCGCATCTTTCTTCAGGATGTCCTCGTACGTTAGCGCGGGACGTCCTCGCGATCGATGCCCGTGCGTTGGTTCCCATAGGACCAGCCCGCTGGCCGGGACTTCCCGATGTCTGTGGCAGTGGCCGGCCAGCCTCATCCTCCTAGCTGTTACCTTCTTGTTACCAAGGTCCTTGTTGGTGATGTGGATGTTCTGGTCCCCATTCAGAACAGCTCGTATCATTCTGGTGTAGCGCCCGTCTAGGGACCTCTGCAGGGTGGGTGTCAGGGTCCAGCTTTCGCAGCCATACAGACTCCACAGTGGCGTGAAATAGTCCAATGCAAAGCGTGGGATGCGGTGGTGTAAAGAACGTCACCACTGGACTCTAGAGCAGTGGAGACGCCTTCTCTGGAGTGATGAATCACGCTTTTTCATCTGGCAATCTGATGAACCGGTCTGGTTTTGGAGGTTGCCAGGAGAACGCTACATTTTGGAATGCATTGTGCCGAGTGGGAAATTTGGTGGAGGAGGAATTATGGTGTGGGGTTGCTTTTCAGGAGTTGGGCCTGGCCCCTTAGATCCATTGAAAGGAACTTTGAATGCTCCAGGATACCAAAATATTTTGGACGATTCCATGCTCCCATCCTTGTGGGAACAGTTTCTCTTCTAACATGACTCTGCACCAGTCCACAAAGCAAGGTCCATAAAGACATGGATGACAGAGTTTGGTGTGGATGAACTTGACTGGCTTGCACAGAGTCCTGACCTGAACCCGATAGAACACCTTTGGGAGGAATTACAACGGAGACTGAGAGCCAGGCCAGTGTGTGACCTCACCAGTGCGCTTTTGGAAGAATGGTGGAAAATTCCTATAAACACACTCCGCAACCTTGAAGAAGAGTTGAAGCTGTAATAGCTGCAAAAGGTGTCATATTGAACCCTACGGGTTAGGAATGGGATGGCACTTCAAGTTCATATGTGAGTCAAGGCAGGTGGCCAAATACTTTTGGCAATATAGTGTATATCAGATTTATATCCACATACGAAAGTGGCCTGGCCCGGAATTGCACTGCTCACATTGACATTAAAAATAACGATACAGGCAGCTGATGGGCAAAAAAAACGGGAATTGACCAAGGCCTATGTATGCACGTTCACCTTTTTTTGGGCCCTTTCCTTTCATGTTTATGCTGTTTCTAGTCTTTGTGCTGAACTTAAGCTAATCACATATCTTAAAAGCATACTTGGTGCTTTCACTGCCACTGCAATAAACAGAAACATTAGCATATTTTGGAATAAAACAAGATCAAGTGAACATATGCGTTTCACTGATGCCAAAGTTGCAGTTGCACTTCTGTGGGCCGTGGTCAGTGACTTCATCTCATACCGACTGGCCGACTTTTTCTATTTTTTATTTAGTTGGCTCGTGTCATCTGCCTATTTCAGGATGCATAAAACTGATTTTGGTCTGGAACAGTTTATTAGCGGGAAGTCTACAATTACATTTTTATTTTTTTTCTGGGTAAACATGAACCATCCATGCAGTTTGTGCTTGGACATCCTTAGTCTAACTTTGCTGGATGCTTTGTTGAGACAAATATTCAGTCCAAGTTCAGTAGTTTGGGACATGGCAGGGGTCGGCAACCTTTACCACTCAAAGAGCCATTTTGGCAAGTTTCACAAATTAAAGAAAGTAATGGGAGCCACAAAAAATTTTTTTAAATGAAAAACACCGCATACAGAGCTTAAATGCTTTGTGCTATGTTAACCAGGGGTCTCCGACACACGCACCGGCACGCACTTTAATGTGGAAATTTGATGTTAGTGCAGCCCGCGAGTTTTGAACTAATGGCGCTTGATAGCGTCATACTTGCCAACCCTCTCAATTTTCCCGGGAGACTCCCGAATATCAGAGCGTGATGACACTGCATTTGGCGCCCTCTACAGTCTGCCCTAACAGTGTACCTGCTCGACCACACGTAGAATGCAATTTCAGCTTGCTCACGTAAGTGACAGCAAGGCGTACTAACTCAGCAGCCACACATCTTACACTGACGGTACCAATACCCAGAATCCCATGCAGCCCTAACTCTTCCGCTCAACCAACGCACGGAGGGGGGGGGGGGGGGGGGGGGGGGGTTGATGTGTGGGGGGATTTGGTGGTAGCGGGGGTGTATAATGTAGACCGGAAGAGTTAGGGCTGCATGGGATTCTGGGTAATGGTTGTGTTGTGTTTATGTTGTGTTACGGTGGGATGTTCTCCAGAAATGTGTTTTTCATTCTTTTTTGGTGTGGGTTCACAGTGTGGCGCATATTTGTAACGTAACAATGTTAAAGTTGTTTGATACGGCTACCGTCAGTGTAAGCTGTGTGGCTGATGACTAAGTATGCTTTGCTGTCTCCTGTGTGTGCAAGTAATAACAACATGCAACATGTGGCTGGACTGGCACGCTGTATGTAAATGCTATAGAGGACAATTACTGCGGTGCAATTAGGGCACGCCCTTTATTTAGTAATTATAGTGTAAATAGGATTATTTTTTCCCTGGGAGTAATTTATGAGAGACACTGACATCCATAAATCTCCTGGGAAAATCGGGGGGGTCGGCATGTATGTAGCTGAGCCGCATCAGAGTGGTCAAGGAGCCGCATGCGGCTCCGGAGCCGCGGGTTGCCGACCCCTGGGATATGGCATGCGTTGATTGTGCGGACTTAAAACTGTACACCAGGGCTGCCCAATTTATTTCCACTGAGGGCCACGGACAGAAACATCCTATGATGTGGGGGCCATTTTGGTAGTTTTCACCTTCAAAAATAGTACAATTTCAATTTTTTATTTTTTTCCCCCCAAAGAACTAGAAAATACAATTTCGATAAAAATTTAGTTTGAATGCTGAAGAGCCAAAGCCGAACAGTTGGCATGCTGGCCAGATATGAGCATAAAAAAGCTAGCATACTAAAATACTAACTGTAGTACGGTGTTTTTATCGGCGGTCACTCGAACGAGTATGACGATCCTCCTGGTAGGGGTGTATCCCTTTATGGAGGATGCCTGTGCGTGACTTAGTTTAGCGTGGGGAGACTGGTGCACAGACAGTCACCACACGATCCTTGCCAGAATCGGGTCAGGGTCCAGTGGCATGGAGTCCAAGACGACTGGGGGACCCTTTTCTGCTGCAGCCTTCTACCGCCATCGCAGCCTTTGTGGTAGTTCTTAAATCAGGGGTGTCAAACTCATTTCAGCTCAGGGGCCGCATGGAGGGAAATCTATTACCAAGTGGGCCGGAATGGTAAAATCATGGCATGATAACTTAAAAATAAAGACAACTCCGGGTTGTTTTCTTCGTTTTACTTTGGCCAAAAATAGAACAAGCACATTCTGAAAACATACAAATCACAGATAATCCTCTGGACAAATCACTTCAAGTTTGTTGAAAATTCTGAGGAAATTGGTGCAGCTTAAAAAAAACCAATGAGCTTAGACTTTGTCTCGGTGTATCTACAAAGCTAGGATTAAACTTTAAAGATTCAATCAATCAATCAATCAATGTTTATTTATGTAGCCCTAACTAGGTATCAAATACCTCCTTTGTCATGTCCACGTATCAATCCAGTGCTAACTCAACAAACCGTAAGAAACGGAGGTAAAAACTATTCAGAAGGGTTAAGTTTTCTCGTTTTTGACAGAGACATGATGGGGGAGTAAGGGAGCCAAATAACGATGTGTTTGAAGCAGAAGACATAAAACCCAAGATTTTTTCTGTTTCATTTCGGTCGAGGGAGAGGAAGACGCCACGCTTTACTTTGTACTTCTTGCTAGTCCTAACAGAAATGCTATTGTGACATCCAGTGGACACATTTAGAACAGCAGTTTCTTTCTTTCAAAATACTTTAATACTTGGCAAACTCATCACGCGGGCCGCATAAAACCTGTTCGCGGGCCTGATCCGGCCCACGGGCCGTACGTTTGACATCCCTGTCTTAAATCTACCGTCTTCCGCCTGCTCCGCCGTTGAGGTCTTCACCGTATCCCTGGCTGGGGGGCAGTCAGGTACTGGGCCTTTGCCAAGGGCAAACTGGGGTAACAGTAGTGAAGGGGTTAACCTCCTAGTGCCCCAAGACCCCATAGAGGAGCCTCCACTGCCGGATGCACTTTAACGTCATGCCCAGGACATAGGCTTGAGTAACAAGTTAGCTGCCTTTGGTTGCCATAAAGATGTGCTGTGCTCTTTCCAGCAGCGGCTCACCAGGACAAAGTCAAACAAAACAAAAAAAACCCAACATGCCGCTAACGAATTAACCCCCTCCAGTCTCAGGTCTCGTTTTCATCCAGGACTGATCTTATCGCACAAGCAGAGGAAATTGGCCGTGATGATTTCCAAAACTGGGGAAGAAAAAACATTTCCAAATGTTCCGTTTGACCTGCCCACAACCTACACCCTTCCTGTGAACCACGGCCTTGTGTGTATACCGCTCAGGATTTACTGGCCTGAGAGATAAAATAAACAGTGCAACAAGGGTGCATGGAATAAGCACCTTTTTGTTTCCAAACTATTGCTTTTGGCCTTAAAACCAGAAGTCCTGTTTAAAGTTGGCGGGTCTCCACCGTGGTTGGAAAAACACAGAAATGGTGTTCACCCGTGACTTTTGTCCACGCGTATTAGTTATTTCCCCCCGCCATCGATTGAGGGCTCATCTCCAGACCCGAGTCAGAAACCATTCCAATGATAAGTCACCTTTGCTGTTATTTAAGCCAAGCTCCGGATTTAAGACTTCCTCTTTCGCTCTGTGGAATTCGCCGAGCCTTTTCAGAGCTACCTTTTGTGTGATTTATGTGCCTCCGGTGGATTAGGAGTCCTCAAAAGCTATTTAAATCACAATCCTTTGCGTTCCAGGGCAATGCTGGAGGGACAAAAAGCTGCAATGGAAAAAAAGAAAGAAAAAAAAGTGGGCCCAATAAGTAGTCATAAAGCAGCAATATTCAAAGAAGGGCCCATGAATAAAAAGTGCAAACCCCTCCATTAGGGGGATGTGCCTGAACTTGACCTGAAAGGAATGTTTTGGATTCACAAGCATCCTGTTCGCCGTTGAATTTGATTCTGTGGACTAAGTGCAAGACTGATGGTGTGCGTGTGCTGCATTAATCCCCTATAAAAGAAGTGGACTTAGATGCCTTTACCTCACCTTTTGTCTTTTGTTCTTTTCAAATCCCCTGTTGCAGCATTGTGCCTATAAACATCCTGGGGTTTTATCACATAAGCAGTAGATCGTGACGTTATTGTCAATTTAGTTCAATCTCACGTGGTATCGTCACTCGGCTCTTCCCACCCACAGTGTGGACCTCTTTGGCCCAAAGTCCTCCCTGGCAAAGCTCGAGGCAGACAAACAGAATAGTGTTTGTGTCATTTGCAAGTGAGCATTCATTTCGGTTTGTCCAGGGTGTGTTGCCGTAGTCAGGAAGTAGTCTTTGCCATTAATTTGATCTTGTCTTTTTGAGTCGCACAAAGGGTTTATTCTGTATTAGTATCAATTCACCTCAGAATTGCTACTCTTAAATATTTTATTCTAAATGATTCATAATTTTCTAAATTATTATTTTTTTTAACCAAATAATACATTGCAAGAATCGGTTTGAATCCTGTTGAATCGAGAATGGAAATGGTGATAAAAAATGTATGTTTTTACATCTTTGTTTACACCAGTTACATGTATTGTAGTACAGTGGTCCCCAACCTTTTTGTAGCTGCGGACCGGTCAACGCTTGAAAATTTGTCCCACGGCCCGGTGGGGTGTATGGGGATGGTGGGGGGGATTTTTTTTTTATATGTATTTTTTTTCTCATACGGGAAATACAATCATGTGTGCTTACGGACTGTATCCCTGCAGACTGTATTGATTTACACTACCGTTCAAAAGTTTGTCGAGTTTCAGATGAAAGTTCTCTTTTTCTGGCCATTTTGAGTGTCTAATTGACCCCACAAATGTGATGCTCCAGAAACTCAATCTGCTCAAAGGAAGGTCAGTTTTGTAGCTTCTGTAACGAGCTAAAGTGTTTTCAGATGTGTGACAATGTGTGAAAGGGTTTTCTAATCATCAATTAGCCTTCTGAGCCAATGAGCAAACACATTGTACCATTAGAACACTGGAGTGATAGTTGCTGGAAATGGGCCTCTATACACCTATGTAGATATTGCACCAAAAACCAGACATTTGCAGCTAGAATAGTCATTTACCACATTAGCAATGTATAGAGTGTATTTCTTTAAAGTTAAGACTAGTTTAAAGTTATCTTCATTGAAAAGTACAGTGCTTTTCCTTCAAAAATAAGGACATTTCAATGTGACCCCAAACTTTTGAACGGTAGTGTATATTGATGTATAATGTATATATTGTGTTTTTTATGTTGATTTAATAAAAAAACATTTTTAATTTTTAAATTTTTTATTTTTTTAAATTTCTTGTCCGGCCCGGTACCAATCGGTCTGCGGACCGGTACCGGGCCACGGCCCGGTGGTTGGGGACCACTGCTGTAGTACCAATCTGAGTACCAATGGATACCGATATCGATAAGAAATATTGATAATGGTATCAATGAAATCCTAATGATAAACATCCCGAGGTTTCGAAAATAAGTACAGGTAGATTTTCTGTTCGCAGTACTCTGTAGTACAGACTGAATTTGGTCGGTACCCATAAAAGTACCTAATTCGTTACACATCCCTCTATATCACAGGGTTATAAATATTTACAATATTGTACAGTAGGGCTGTTTTGATAGTCGATTAGTCAACGATTATCTTAACGATTAGTCGACTAATCAGATAATAAAACTTACATATATTCAATGGCTCTAACTTTTCCATCGACTTCTAAATGCAGCTTAAGTTATTTTAGGCATGTGCTTACTAACAACAAAGATGACTAATTCATTCGTAAATATTTATTCACGCTGTTACTGTGCTGCTCATTCAGCTGTTAGAAAAATTTAAATGACTAATAAAATGTTGTCAATTTAAAAGGAAGGAATGGCTAAGTGCTAAAAAATTTTAAAAAAAATAAAATAATTTGTTGATGTAATTTAAAAACAGTTAAAATAGCAGCAACAACAACACAAAATCTAACTTCCTCTAAAAGGAAATAATTTTGTGATGTTTTAAAAGCTGCACACTGATATATTGATTATTGATTAACTCTTGGCAGTTTTAGCACACAGTGTGTAAAATGTTATATTTGATTATTAAAATGTTGCCTTTTAGATTGTATTTTTAATCTTATGATTCCTCCTCATTGGTGCCTGTGTGTGTGTGTGTGTGTGTGTGTGTGTGTGTGTGTGTGTGTGTGTGTGTGTGTGTGTGTGTGTGTTCTTGTATTTCTACCCTTCTGGAGACATCAACAAGAAAAAGTATCTTCCATATGAGGACCGGTGAACAAGTTAGGACCGAAATCATGGTCCCAATACGGTAAACCATTGCATCTAATAGAGAGATAAATACTAGAGTGTGTGAACATTGCTCCAAAGTCAGGATTTTTTTGTTGATTTAATGTGCATAACAAAGTAAAGATTGACAGGTGCAAAGGCAGCAATATATGATAAAACAAGATAAAGAAGGACTTCCCTATTCATCCCCGGAAAAAACCCGCCAGGTGAACGGCTGATTTTACGACTTGCGGTGCTGACATAAGACAAGCCATATGTGAGCATAGGATGAACACATACACTACGCTACTAAGACTATAGTGGCCATTAACAGTTAGCTTCTACAGCTGGGTTGCCCAAAGTGCGGCACAGGGGCCATCTGTGGTCCCTGACTCCTTTGTCATCGGCCTTAAGCACATTACAAAAAACTAAAACTAGAGATCTCAATTGCACCCCTGGTGGTGAAATCTATCAACATGAGGGTGGTCCCAAAAAAGATGGATTTTTCAAACTGACTGTGTGTCGCTTTTAAAAGTGCTGCCCCTCTGGTCAACATATGAAATAAAAAGTGTGTGTAAACATTCGAAGTGCTCCCCCTCTGGTCAACATATGTAATAACAAGTGTGTGTAAGAAATTGAAATGCGCCCCCTTTGGCCAAAATGAATGGAAAAAAATAAATAATACATTTGTACATAGACATACTGTAATAACTTGAAGTAAATAATGAAGATTAAAAACAATAATAAAAAAAACAACGTACCTTTTTCATATTTGCATAGTATGTATATATTATTAATGTTGTAAATACACTTCTTTATATATCTAGAAAGGCTGGTCCTAAAGAGGGAGGCATTTTTCTCAGGTCTCAAGAAGGTAACAAATACCAAAGTAAGTGTGTGTGTATGTTCTTGTATTTCTACCCTCCTTGAGACATCAACAAGGAAAAGTACCTTCCATGTGAACAAGTTAGAACCGAAATAATGGTCCTAATATGGAAAACCATTGCATCTAATAGAGAATGTCTCATTTGCACCCCTGCTGGTGACATCCATCAAAATGAGGGTGGTCCCAAAAAGGAGGGATTTTTCAAATGGTCTGTGTGTCGCTTTTAAAAGTGCTCCCCCTCTGGTCAACATATGAACTAACAAGTGTGTGTAAGAAATTGAAATGCGGCCCCTTTGGCCCAAATTTATTTAAAAAATAAAATAAAATATGTATATAGAAACATACTGTAATAATAACTTGAATTAAATAATGAAGATTAAAAACCAATTACAAACAAAAAATTCAAATAAAAATTTAAAATGACTAAAAGCTTACCTTTTTTATATTTGCATAGTATGTATATATTATTAATGTTGTAAATACAAATCTTTATACCGTAATTTCCGGACTATAAGCCGCACCTGACTATAAGCCGCACCAGCTAAATTTAGGGGAAAATACAGATTGCTCCATATATAAGCCCCACCCGACTATAAGCCGCAGGGTTTTGATGTGTAATTACCGTAGTATATAGGGGTTCCTGCTACCACGGAGGGGATTGTCGGGACAGAGATGACTGTTTGGGAACGCGAAGCGTCCCATTTATTAACAATAAATCTTTCAATCATTCAATCAAACTTTCACATCTTTGACATGGCGAACAGCATTCGTGCAGAGTACAAATAATACAACGGTGCAAAGTAATACAAAGTGCTCGCCTGTACGTTATCAAAATAACCAGCCTACCGGTATATGAAAAGTCAGTCTTTAATCATTGTGTCATCGTCTTCCTCCTGCGTACTAAAACCACCGAAATCCTCTTCGTCGGTGTCTGAGAAGAACAGGCCGTAAATAAGCCGCACCGTTGTATAAGCCGCAGGGACCAGAACGAGGGGAAAAAGTAGCGGCTTATAGTCCGGAAATTACGGTATATCTAAAAAGGCTGGTCCTAAAGAGGGAGGCATTTTTCTCAGGTCTCAAAAAGGTAAGAAATACAAGAGTGTGTGTGTGTGTGTGTGTGTGTGTGTGTGTGTGTGTGTGTGTGTGTGTGTGTGTGTGTGTGTGTGTGTGTGTGTGTGTGTGTGTGTGTGTGGGTGTGTGTGTGTCCACTTTGCAAAATGAGCAATGTAATATTTTTTTTTACCAAGAATAAGACTTTACATGTTATCACTGACGTTGTTTTTGCGAGTGACCCACTTCCGCTTGGAAAAACACAAATACTGACGTCGTGACTATTGTCCACAAATATAATTGTCGGTGACCATTTTTGTTGTTGTGCAGCCCTATTGTACAGCTTTACTTACTGCCGTGTGTGCGTTTGACATCCTTCAGGGGTATGGATATACAGCCTCAGCCGTATCTGTTTTTATCACAACAGACCACATACAAGACTGCGTTTGTGCATCTGAAAACGAGCGAGTCTGTTTTCCTTCTCAAAAAATGCCGGGAACGGGTGCATAAATCTTCACGACTCCCGGCGGGATGTCGCGGAAAACCGAGACCTTAAAGGCACACACAAACAACGCGAGTGTGTTCTGGGTCCTGTCGGCCCTGTAAGTGTGTGTGTGTGCTCGATCACTCGTAGCTTTTCTTAGAGCTGATGTGTTTTAAAGGAGAGATTCGAATGTGCACGGATGCGTGTTCTTTCGCCCACTAAAAACTACTCTTTCCCAAGCTCCCCACTTATGGGATGGAAACGGAGCAATAAATAGCTGGGTATCTCCTGGCGGCCATCCATCAACCAAGGCCCTGGCAAGGAAGTGACTCATTTCAGCGGAGAGAAAAGAGGATTTCTGTGTCTCTTATTATCAGTCAGCCAAGACAAACCGCACTGGGGAAGAGAAGAAAGCAGGAGGAAGTTTGGGGAAGGAGGAGGAGGCAATGCCAGTTTGATAGGGCCTCTCATTTTCCTGATCTATCCTGCATGCCGTGCCAAGGAGCATGCCGACACACTTTGTTTGCCAACACCTGAGCAATGAATGTTGACTCTGCATATTCCCCGACCACTTCGCTTTAGTATTGGTTGAGTGAAGTGTTTTTCAGGTTGGCGTTTATAACTAAGGTCTGGATAAGGTTATCCAGGGTAAATCCCACCTAACCTTATCTGTGTCCACACACAACAATGCCGTTTAAGACCCCCAATCCCCTCTGTCCGCCGACGCAGCGCGGCTTAGTACACACGCGCGGAAAATGCCCACGTCATAGTCACCTCCAGTGTTGCTTTGTGTGCAAGTTCTTAAATGTAACTTATCTGAACAATATCCAGTGTTGTGGTGTTTCAATGAACTGGAATCCAGTGTGCTGTGGGGCCCTATTGTAGTGAATCACACCTGAGGCATCGTAAATTAATCAAATCTTTAAAGGCCTACTGAAAGCCACTACTACCGACCACGCAGTCTGATAGTTTATATATCAATGATGAAATCTTAACATTATAACACATGCCAATACGGCCGGGTTAACTTATAAAGTGACATTTTAAATTTGCCGCTAAACTTCCGGTTCGAAACGCCTCTGAGGATGACGTATGCGCGTGACGTAGACCGGCGAACACGGGTATGCCTTCCACATTGAAGCCAATACGAAAAAGCTCTGTTTTCATTTCATAATTCCACAGTATTCTGGACATCTGTGTTCGTGAATCTGTTTCAATCATGTTCATTGCATTATGGAGAAGGAAGCTGAGCAAGCAAAAAGAAAGTTGTCGGTGCGAAATGGACGTATTTTTCGAACGTAGTCAGCCACAACAGTACACAGCCGGCGCTTCTTTGTTTACATTCCCGAAAGATGCAGTCAAGATGGAAGAACTCGGATAACAGAGACTCTAACCAGGAGGACTTTTGACTTCGATACACAGACGCCTGTAGAGAACTGGGACAACACAGACCCTTACCAGGATTACTTTGATTTGGATGACAAAGACGCAGACATGCTACTGTGAGTATGCAGCTTTGGCTTCTAAACATTTGATCGCTTGACCGTATGTGCGCAACTTTTTTTTGCGTATGTACGTAACTTTTTTAAAAATATATAAGCTTTATGAACCTTGGGTTAGGTGAACGGTCTTTTGGGCTGAGTGATTGTGTGTGTTGATCAGGTGTTTGAATTGTATTGGCGTGTTCTATGGAGCTAGGAGCTAGCAGAGGAGCTAGGAGCTAGCATAACAAACACGCAGGTGTTTTTATGCAGGATTAATTTGTGGCATATTAAATATAAGCCTGGTTGTGTTGTGGCTAATAGAGTATATATATGTCTTGTGTTTATTTACTGTTGTAGTCATTCCCAGCTGAATATCAGGTCACCCCCGGCTCTCACAGCATCTTCCCTATCTGAATAGCTTCAACTCCCCACTAGTCCTTCACTTGCACTTTACTCATCCACAAATCTTTCATCCTCGCTCAAATTAATGGGGAAATTGTCGCTTTCTCGGTCCGAATCTCTCTCACTTCATGCGGCCATCATTGTAAACAATAGGGAACTTTGCGTATATGTTCAACTGACTACGTCACGCTACTTCCGGTAGGGGCAAGCCTTTTTTTTATCAGATACCAAAAGTTGCAATCTTTATCGTCGTTGGTCTATACTAAATCCTTTCAGCAAAAATATGGCAATATCGCGAAATGATCAAGTATGACACATAGAATAGATCTGCTATCCCCGTTTAAATAAAAAAAATTCATTTCAGTAGGCCTTTAAGACACGAAAAAATTTGATAAAGAACATTTGACAACAATCAATCTAGGGATGTAGATATCTGGTCAGGACACTCCTAACTCTTTTGCCTTCACCTTCATTGTCCATTCCTTTTTGGTGAATTTATATACTCTGGACCTAGGCGTTGAGTCGGCGACATACATGGCGGACAATAACTGATAAAGCCTGCTTTGCCGGTCCAAATTCATTCGTCGTTTTCCGTAGTCTTCCCTCAACGGCCAGGTAATACAAAGCACACGCTACCTTTTTTTTATCACGTTCACGGGAGCCCGCCTTCTCGTTGACTCTCCCTGGACAAATGGACAAAGTTTTTCCGTAAGTAGAATCACAGCTGACCCGGACATTGGAAAGTTCTCTTGCCGTCTGAGAAGTGTTGTATCCCAAATAGCTGCAATGGCTTTCTCTTAAGGTGTTCATGTGTGATTTCCACAAGTGTCTGTACATGTAGAAGAAGGAGAAACACGGGCATGTCTGGATGACTCGCCTCCATATTTCCAGTGGTTAGCTCCGAGTTACCAAACCGTTTTCTTATGAAACTGGCTGTGGCGCGTTCTTTCTGACGTCATTTCCTGTGTGGGGCGCGGTCTTTCTGGCATCACTTCCTCTCCGAACTCACTTTGTAAACGATCAATGAGTCCATACAAAGCTAAGAGCCGGAGATTCAAGAAATACACGGCGCACTTACCCGTGTGAAAAATTGTCCGAGGAGGGGGAGCTTAAACGATGGTTTAGTGTGGCTGAAACGGGGCTTAGGCTAAATAATTATTAGTTTAAGGCAGGGGTGTCAAACTCATTTCGCATCGTGGGCCACATACGGCCTAGGGAGATATCAAGTGGGCCGGACCATTAAAATTATACCATACTCTGCTATAAATAACCAGTCCACTCCAACTCTGTCCAATGCAGCAACGACAGAGCCAAAAATGTCCTCGGCTGTTGTGGTGTCCATCATTGGCACCAACTCAAGAAACTCTTCAGTAACAGTCAATGTCTCATCAACTCCTCGAATAAATATGGCCAGTTGGGCCACGTCTGTGATGTCAGTGCTCTCGTCAATTGCCACGGAAAATGCAATAAATGACTTAACTCTCTGTTTCAATTGACTGTCTAAATCTGCCGATAGTTCCGAAATCCTCTCTGCTATAGTATTCCTCGTCAGGCTAATATTGGCAAAAGCTTGTCGCTTCTCGGGACATACAAGTTCAGCCGCCTTCATCATGCATCGTTTAACAAAGTCACCGTCGGAATACGGCTTCGATGCTAATGCTATTTCGCTAGCAATTAGGTAGCTGGCTTTTACCGCTGCTTCACTGACTTCTCGGCTCTGGATGAAAGTTGACTGCTGTTTCCTCAGACCCGCCAGCAATTCGTTAATCTTATCTCTTCTCAGTTGTCCTTGCAAGCCGTCATATTTTTCGCTGTGATGAGTCTCGTAGTGGCGTCGAATATTATATTCCTTCAATACCGAAACTTGTTGCAAACACACCAAGCACGGAGGTTTTCCGTGCATCTCTGTAAATAAATAGGACGTGGTCCATTTTTCTTTGAAAATTCTACACTCCTTATCTACTTTTCTCCGTTTGGATAACGACATTTTGGCTAATGAGGGTGTAGCGGAGAGGTAGAGACCAAGGTATTAACAACGTCGTAACAAGCAGCAGATGGCGCATTGATACCGTCTGCTGTTTTCAGTCTGTCTCAGTGATGCGGCTTGTCTTCTACTCTGATGGAAAGAGTGCGCCCCTTAGCGGATAATCCATGAATTGCAGCGAATTTAAAATATGAATTCCATGTCTTTTATGCATTTTTTCCACTTTCAAATTATCCTGCGGGCCTGATCGAACCTCCTTGGGGGCTGGTTCCGGCCCGCGGGCCGTATGTTTGACACCCCTGGTTTAAGGGGTTATCCGGCTTAGCAATTCTTGAGACTTTGCACTGGCTCCCTGTTCATTTTAGAATTGATTTTAAAATCTTGTTGTTTGCTTTTAAAGCTTTACATGGACTGGCACCTCATTATATCTCGGACCTCATCCAAATGTGCACTCCTGCGCGCGCTCCGAGGTCCGAGAGCCAGTTTTAAGCCCAAGACAAGACTTAACAGGGGGGACAGGGCCTTCTCTGTGGTCGGCCCTAAGCTCTGGAACACTCTGCTCCATGTTCCAACTGCTCCCACAGTTTAAGTCTCGTCTTAAGACCCACTTTCATTCTCTGGCTTTTAACACTACATCCAAGTCGCGTCCGTTGTGTCCCTGAGCAAGACACCGCACCCTTGCTCCTGATGGGTCGCGGTTGGGGCCTTGCATGGCAGCTCCCGCCATCAGTGTGTGAATGTGTGTGTGAATGGGTGAATGTGGAAATAGTGTCAAAAGTACCTTGAAGGTAGAAACGCGCTGTACAAGTATAACCCATCCTCTGCGGAAAGAGATATTAAGAAGGAGAATCTCGTAAGTTTCTCCATAAAGATGTATAGTTCTTGCTGTCGTATCCACAGCAGCAGCCTCCCATTATCATTGTTACACATCCGGCCTGAGGAGACCTTTCAACTGTGTAATCATAAGTCACACAATGAAAAGCCACCGCTTGAGCAATAATCACCTACCTCCGCTACGGCCGGCCCATCACAGTTGCCTGGTGGGTGTGCAGCATGGCAGACCTTTGTTCCGCGTGTGTGCGTGTGTGTGTGTGTGTGTGTGTGTGTGTGTGTGTGTGCGTGTGTGTGCGTGTGGAAAAGCAAACAGTCAACACGGAGAGAGAAAAGCTAATATTTACCACGTATGGCCTCTGCTTTAATATTAGCTGGAGGTGCGAGGCGAGGGAGAGCAGAGGTCTCACTCTGCCCCACTTCCTGCCCGACAGAAGTATCTAGAGATGTATTTGCTCCCGATTTATTTGACCATTATATTAAGTGGAGATTGGGAAATGTTCCCACTCAATACCGGGTCGGATCGTCCAACTCCACAGGTATTGGACAAAAAAAAAGAAGACTTCAAGCCTCAGTTTGGGCGAACTCTTCTATGTCCTTTATCTTCGTACGCATCACTTGTTTCCCTTGTTGTCCCATGTAATACTCTTCCATATCAGTAGGTGGCAGCAGGTAGCTAATTGCTTTGTAAACGTCGTATCTAATGCTTAAAAGCTTTAAAGGTCTTAGTGGCCACATGCGTGGACAGCACCTTTTAGCTCTTATTTCCAAAATTGTGTACACTACTGAATTGGGGTCTTATGGCCACTTATGTGGACACTTATACTGCCATCTGGTGGTGTCAGAAGAGTATACCATACAATGGAATTTGGATAAAAAAGTGTAAAAGCATGTCACTAAACATGAAGTACACGTTTGTTACTTATGGACTAAGTACATCATATCAAAAGATGATTCTTAGTTTTTATTCTAATTAGGGTCCAATAAGCCCAAGTAGCAAAGAGAAATAAAAAAAAAAGCCAGTAAACAAACAGCAGAGGTTAAATTAAGCCAAAAATAAACAAAAGGCCCCTAAAAAAAGGCATTGAAGCTTAGGGATGGCTATAGAAAAATGAAACTAAAACGGAACTGGCTACAAAGTAAACAAAAACAGAATGCTGGACGACAACAAAGACTTACAGCGTGTGGAGCAAAGACGGCGTCCACAAAGTACATCCGTACATGACATGACAATCAACAATTTTCACACAAAGAAGGATAGCGTCCGCACAATTGAAATATTCTTGATTGCTAAAACAAAGCAGGTGCGGGGAATATCGCTCAAAGGAAGACATGAAACTGCTACAGGAAAATACCAACAAAACAGGAAAACCCACCAAAATAGGAGCGCAAGACAAGAAGTCAAACACTACACACAGGAAAACAGCAAACAACTCCAAATAAGTCACAGTGTGCTGTGACAGGTCGTGACACTTACTTTGAGACAAGAGCTATGCTGATGCATGCTTGGTTGTGGTTTGAATTCCTATCAAACAACTGCAACAATGACTTTTTCCCGTCAATATCAACTACCGAGTTTACAGTTTTAATGTTCTCTGCTGGTGGTGTGATTCCGCATTTTTCAATGAACAAAAATGTGCCTTGGCTCCAAAAAGGGTGAAAAGCACTGTTCTAGACAACTTGTCTTTTAGTAGTAAGTAAACAAACAAAGACTAATTAGTCTGATGTCGTTTATCTACCTATTATTTTGTCTACATTATTAAGGACAAGCTGTAAAAAAATAATTATTTATCCACTTGTTCATTTACTGTTAATATCTGCTTACTTTCTCCTTTAACATGTTCTATCTACACTTCTGTTAAAATGTAATAATCACTTATTCTTCTCTTCTTTGATACTTTACATTAGTTTTGGATGATACCACACATTTGGGTATCAATCCGATACCAAGTAGTTACAGGATCATACATTGGTCATATTCAAAGTCCTCATGTGTCCAGGGATGTATTTACTGATTTTATAAACATAATATGAATTTTTTTTTAAATGAAAGAAGATTTTGTGATGTTAAAATATATCGATGTAATCATAGTACTATCGATTAGATACACTATTGTACGTGGTATCATTACAGTGGATGTTTGTAGATCCACCAATGGCGTTTGTGTGTATTGTAGCGTCCCGGAAGAGTTGGTGCTGCAGGGAATTCTGGGGATTTGTTCTGTAGTGTTTATGTTGTGTTGTGGTGCAAATATTCTTCCAAAATGTTTTATCTACACTTCTGTTAAAATGTAATAATCACTTATTTGTGTCTTGTTTGGATACTTTACATTAGTTGTTGATGTCACTAAGATGACATATCAAAACAACGCTAAATTAAAGTGCACTTTTTGTACAGAACGCCACTACAATAGTTTAAAACAAATAAAGTGCCCTTTTGTGCATGATGTCACACAAGATATTTCAATAAGTGTCAAATAAAAATGAGCTGCATAATAGAAAATCAAATAGTGTATGTCCTTCGCTATGTGGTAGGTTCCTGCGGACGTTATCTCCTTCTGTTGTTGACTAGTTTTTTCATACGGTGGTGATCTGGAAATGGTTGCTTGGGCATTTTATGGGTATGGCACCGAACGGAGATGTTGACATGCGGAGTTTCAAGCACTCCTCATTCTCTAGCGGGTGACTTTTCAAATGATGCTACACATTAGTAGTGCCGCTACTTTTTGTAGCAACGCTTTTGCCGCATACTTGACATATTACGGTTGTCTGTTCAACATTTTCCCGCTTGAAGGCAAACCACCGCCAGACGATGGACCACCTGCTGTTTTTCTTGGGAATTAATTCTTCCTTTATTTGTTACCAGATTCGCACCTCCTTTCTCTCGTATTACCACTCGCACCACTCCGCTAGCATCACAGCTAACCTTACCCATGCCGCTACCTTTCTGCTCTTCGAGGGCGTATGACGTTGCACGCGCGACAGTATGTGACGTATGTAAGAAGGTGCGCTTGTTTATGTCTCTGTGAGGAGAGGCAAGAAAGAGTGAGAAGAGCCTGTAGTGTAATGTCCGCAGCTAAAAGCAACTGCGTGAGAACGTATGCTCCAATATCACGATATAGTCATTTTCTATATCGCACAGAGGCAAACCCGCGATATATCGAGTATATTCCATATATCGCCCAGCCCTACTTCAGAATCAATAATGCAGGCCAATAGATGGCCTAAGGCAGATAGTGATGTTATGAGCTAGGTAACATAAGAACTCCGTTAGCCAGCATGCCACAGTAGTGAAGTGCATGCGCAGTAGCCCCGTTTAGGTTGTTGAATGTAGACATGCCGGCATCTGGATGTTTTTGACGAGCACGCTGTGGAGTAAACTCAGCCAACATGCCTCGTATGCATCTTTTAGGATTAGACAAGACAACATATATTTGCAAAGCCATTTTCAAGAAGGATATTTAAAGAGAAACTGCATCTTCTGAGACGATGTCAGCCAAACTCGGAAGCTAGCTCAGCTGTCGATGAAATGTGAGTTCAGATATTTTATTTCTTAATTTTTTCACGTTCAATATGTTTTTTGCAATTTTTATTTTGACAGTGTCGCATAAGATATGTTTTAATTGCTGATGCGGCTTTATTGATTTTTAAATGCGTCAGAAAATAACCCGTTTTGTACAACGCCCAGTAGTGCGTTCATGTGTTTCTGTATAGTATTTCTCCAGCAATGGTCATGTGGCGACATTACGATGGTATTTTGAGAGGTAATCATTGAAGTCGGACATCACTGAAGGCCTAGGTGGGAAACGCACGGCCCGCCACTGTATAAATGTAATGGTAATAATAATTTACTTTGGTTTTCAACCTTGGTTTCTTTATTTTTGGTTTTCGGTTTTGGCCATGAATTTTCATTTTGGTCCATCCCTGTCGTAATTGTGGAGGTTGCAGACTGTAGCTGGATTGGTCACTGCTTGTTCAACAAATAATTTGGTTCCTCTCTCGTGACCAATTATGGGATCACCACAAACAATCCATTGTACTCAAACTACGTAAAGTTCAAGTCGATGGTGGGGGAATCCAATGTTTTCCAGGGTGAACTACCCTAAATAGACTCCAGGCTGAGCTTTTTTGATCCATGCAGTAAATACTCCTTCCCTATGTCCTGTTTCCTTTCCTCATCCAGGCAAACTCCAAACAGGAAATGATCTTTGAGCCTTTTCCTTTCTTACGGATCAGCAGGATGTATTTTTAGCACACGGTGGCTATGCACCGCGTCTTCTGAAAAAGGACCCGATTTTTTTTTTGCTGAATACTGCATGAAGATTTCAAATAAGTGAAGCAGATGCGCCAACATAAATGTTCTCAAGGCGAAGTTGTCCTACTGGAATAATGTATCCAACTTTCGGAGATATTCGTATTCCATCTTGTTCTTGGCATTCCTGTAATCCGGGCCGAGCCCGGTCCACTGTGGCTTCCGCCGCACACCTGCTATGAAGAAACAGCTGTGGTCCACCACAACATCATTAGTGCAGCTGAAAGAGAAGGAAAGGCCTGCACTGCCCCCCCACTGTTTACTCTTTCAAAGGGTTCAGCACCAGGGCATCTGTACAATGGTCGAACATTTTACGATAAAGACGTACGAAAGCTGAACACTCGCCCCTGCGTCTCCATTCCCCCCCCCCGCCCCCGTGTAACACGATCGGAATGGAACATGTGGGTGAGCCAAGGTGCTGAAAGAACATTTTATACCTCAAGATAAATGTGTTCTTACGAGGTATCCACTCCACAACTCTGCGGTTAGCTTTAAGCACATTTGTGCACTGAGAGCAGGCGCTTAGGAACCCCTTTTCGATGGAGTATGAACAACTAGAAAATCTCCTATCAAAGGCTGCGATTGGCGCAAGTGGAGTTCAAGAAGACGGCAGGTGACTTAGTTGATTTGTAAAGGTACTGGATTCCATAGGCCTTGAGGGAGATTTGAACCGTGTGGGCACCAAGGGATGCTCCAGAGAGCCAATGCCAAGCCACAACACCCGGAGGTCCACTGGAAGAAATGCCAGGACCTATGTATGAAATGCCAAGCCACAACACCCAAAGGCCCACTGTAAGAAACGCCAAACCGGAGGTCCACTGCAAGAATTGCCAAAAGGTTAACAACTGGCGGTCCACTGTAAGAAGGGGCCACAAGAGCGAGTTACATTCAGAGTAAATTGAGAAAAGGAAAGGCAATTTTATTTCTCAAGCACTATTTGTACACGAGGCAATTCAAAGTGCTTGATTCCAAAGATTCAAATTCAAATCAGAAAAGCAATCCTAATGAATAAAAATCAATCAAATACTGGACATAAAATCATTTCAGTTACTTACCATGAATTGATTAACATGGACCCCGACTTAAACAAGTTGAAAAACTTATTCGGGTGTTACCATTTAGTGGTCAATTGTACGGAATATGTACTGTGCTGTGCAATCTACTAATAAACGTTTCAATCAATCAATCAAGTTGTCATATGCACAATTTAAAAAAGTGTTTTCAGGCATCTTCAGGAAGACTATTGCAGATTTTAGGAGCATTAAACTGAAACTTAGTGTCACCACATTTGGTCCTGACACTGGGTACCAGCAGGAGACCACTCCCTGACATTCTCAGAGCCCGAGATGGCTCATATAGTTCCAACATGTCAGACACGGACTTTGGCACAAGACCATGCCAAAGACTTGAACACAAGGAGAGCTGTTTTAAAAGTCTGTTCTCTGAGCAACAGGAAGCCAGTGCCGTGACCTAGGCACTGGACTAATATGGTCGTATTTCCTGGTTCTAGTCAGGACTCGAGCAGCAGCATTCTGGACGTACTGCAGCTGCCTTTACAGCTGGTTTAGAGAAGGCCATTGCAGTAGTCTAACCTGCTGGAGACAAAGGCACGGAAAACCACAAACTTTGATCCAAATTCTACACTAAATGCGAGGTTTGGTCGGTCGTCTCGCTCGACATCCATTTCAGCCGGCCCCTTCCCAAGGTTCCTTTTTCTGATCTCGGGCTTCTGGAGTTTTTCCTTGCCCAGATGTGGGTTCAGATCAGTGACGTCGTTGTGGTTTGAGGCACTTGTGATTGAGGGCTGTATAAATAAATTGTGATTGATGATTGACTGACTAAATAGAACATGGTGGGTCAAATTATAACCAAGATGACTGAGAATACATCAATGGCAATTTTTATTTCATATATAATTAGTTTTTATTACCATTAATAAAAACAACAAAACCTGGCTTCCAGCTTTATCTCAACAGTTGTGCAATTTCCTGCTGGGAGGAACACATGACTTAATTCTGCCTTCCCAACGCCACTTCATTCATTCGCCAATGAACTCTGAGCCGTGACGATAAACTCCGTCCAGTTTGTTTTAGGGCGATGACACTTGGCTTCAAACGCTCTCTGCAAAATAAATGCATAAAAAGTTAAATACTTTGAGCTGGCTGTTTTTGTCTCAGACGAAATGAAGCCAAAACTCAACACCGGATTGAATAACCGGTTCGGCTGAATATTTTTTGCAGCGGATCCCTACCGGAGAAAATCAATCCGTCACCACGCGTACAGGAAGGAAGCCTGGGCCGGGGAGAGATACTGCTCTTAATGACACGTCTCTGTGTGCCTGCACCTCAGGGGGAAGTAACCGGATATTTAAACAGAGATAAGCGTGTGTGCCAAAGGGGCTGCGATTGGATATGACTGAAACCCCACGGCAACCGGCCGTGATATTGGATATGGAAAGGTAAATAGTAATACAGTTATAGAATGTTTCAATGCCGTGAATGAAAAGCCCGTGTAACACTAATCCAAGGGCAGTAAAATAGGAGCTCGGTTCGCCTCTGCCAAGTTTTCATTAGCAGCTATCGCCACGCTTCGCACAAAAACACTTGTTTTAAATCAAAATTTGGAACGGAGGTTTTTGGCTCCTAGGGATCCGCAAGCAATAATCACACATACTCCCTGGATTCCAGCATCCTCTGCCATAAGTTCATGGAGTAGTTCATGGAGTAGTTGGACTCAACCACTATGGTGACTCTGAAAACCTGCATGCTTCCCGTCCACGAAGGGGGGTTTAATGATGTCCTTCAATGTGTCCCCCAGTCTAAGGCCCGTTTACACTAAGGTTATCCAGGGTAAATCCCACCTAACCTCATCCGTGTCCACACACAACAATGCCATCGTTCAAGACCCCATCCCCGCTCCGTCCGCCGGCGCAACGCGACCTAATTCGCGTTGCGTCACTTAAAATACGCCCGTCATAGTCACCTCCAGTGTTGCTTTGTGTGCAAGTTCTTAAATGTAACTTATCTGAACAATATCCAGTGTTGTGGTATTTCAATGAAATGGAATCCAGTGTGCTGGGGGCCCTATTGTAGTGAATCACACCTGAGACATCATAAATTAATCAAATCTTTATTAGACACGTAAACAATGTGATAAAGAACATTTCTCGAGATCTAGATATCTGGTCAGGACACTCCTCACTCTTTTGCCTTCACCTTCATTGTCCATTCCTTTTTGGTGACTTTATATACTCTGGATCTAGACATTGAGTTTGTGACATACATGGCGGACAATAACTGATACAGTCTGCTTTGCCAGTCCAAAAGCATTCGCCGTTTTCCGTAGTCTTCCCTCGACGGCCAGGTAATACAAAGCACACGCTACCTTTTTTTTACCACATCCACGGGAGCCCGCCTTCTCGTTGACTCTCCTTCGACAAATGGACAAAGTTTTTCGCTACGTAGAATCACAGCTGACCCGAATATTGGAAAGTTCTCTTGCCGTCTGAGAAGTGTTGTATCCCAAATAGCTGCAATGGCTTTCTCTTAAGGTGTTCATGTGTGATTTCCACAAGCGTCTGTACATGTAGAAGAAGGAGAAACACGGGCATGTCTGGATGACTCGCCTCCATATTTCCAGTGGTTAGCTCCGAGTTACGAAACCGCTTTATTATGAAGCTGGCTGTGGCGCGTTCTTTCTGATGTCATTTCCTGTGTGGAGCGCGGTCTTAATAAGGTGACTTCCTCTCCGAACTCACTTTGTAAACGATCAATGAGTCCATACAAAGCTAAGAGCCGGAGATTCAAGAAATACACGGCGCACTTACCCGTGTAAAATATTGTCCAAAGAGGGCAACCTTAAACGATACATTAGTGTGGCTGAAACGGGGTTTAGGCTAAATCATTATCCGTTTAAGGGGTTATCCGGCTTAGTGTAGACATAGCCTAAATGAGAGTTCTGTCAGAGAGAACAGGTCTGGGCTTGTTGCATCCAGCTGTGGCTGACACAAGCTACTCGGGTCAGATGCCCTTGAGCAGGGCATTAACTCGTCAGGCCTGTGGGCTGGCCCCAGAAATCTGGTGTCACTGTTGTTCACCTCCAAACTACTTGTTTCCCCCACGTTGACCTGCGTATCATCTTAGATCAGGTTCCCATTAGCAACCGGAGCAGCTTGATGTTGTACAGTCTACAATGCACTTGTTTTTTTGTTTTCTTTTGGTTTTTAGGCAATGTTAGCCGCTTGCATGTCTGGTAAGTGTCTGCAACGTTACTAGTGGAAAATCATTGTTTCTAGTATAGCATGATAAAGGATCAAATATAATAGCATACTGGCACCATACTCATTTTGATTACTGTTTCTCAGCTGTTTGTAAATGTTGCAGTTTATAAATAAAGTTTGATTAAAAAAAACAAAACAAAACATTTTTTTAATTAAAAAAAAACAACAAAAAAAAACTCTGCGCATAGCATAGATCCAACGAATCGATGACTAAATTAATCGGCAACCATTTTAATAATCGATTTTAATCGATTTAATCGATTAGTTGTTGCAGCCCTAGTTACTACGTCAACATTTCTCGACCAATTCAAAACAATTTCATAAAATCTACAACAATCGTGATATCTATTTTTTTTTTTTTTAATTCCCAGTTTCCCGAAATCCCCAAATTTCCAGGAAATTCCCAATCATGTGAATGGACATTTTCAAAGTTCTACAACTGCCACATTTTTTTCAAACCGTTTCCACCATCCGCACAGTCCACTCGTCCTGCACATCCAAGCCAGCATGTTTCCCCGGTTCGGGAAATTCCCGTGGTACCCGGAATTACCAGGAATTTCCCCCATTGCAAATGAATGGGCAATATACAAACCTCTTCATATCCCAGTTTTCTCATCCTATTTGAAGCGTTTCAACGTCCACAAACTCGACTCATCCTGGACATTTACGCATTTCAGTTCACTTCCTACCGGAATTGCACATATTTTAGCACGGATCATCTTTCTCTTTTGGTCTTTCACATCGAGGAAACGCTATTCTTCACTCACATTTTAAAAGCGAGATGAAGCAAAAACGAATGCAGACCCACTGTCCATGGATCAAAGGTAGTTTTTTGCTAAGCAGATGGCTTCATAACGTCACGTTCCTTCCCCCCCCCCCCCCACCCGAAATATTCCCGGCCAATCTGTGGTGGCATCCACGCAATCGGAGCCTCTGCTGTCCCCGGGTCAGGTGATGCTCCCCTCCTCCCCGACCCCCAAAGGATTATAGGCAACCGGATCCTTTTGGCATTGGCACTGGAATTTTCATTACAACGATCCTGGGTGTGGTGCGCCAGGAATGCATCCTCAATGGGAAGGAGAAGGCAAAGTGCAAAGGGGTCAGCAGTGAGGTAACACAAGGAGTTCTTGCTGGAGCCCGCCCCGGTGTTCCGGGAGCGCTCGTCGCATACTTTTCCCCAATGTGAAACTGGATCGGCGACGATAAGCCGCCTTGCATGTTCTGTTCCTGCCGGTGTGGCCTTGACAAGTGCACGTCATATTTCCCTGGACCAGCAGGTGTCTGCTCCACGATGCTATCAGTAGGTGCCGGTGGCCCAGCAGCCTTGGCTGGAAAAGAAAGCCTTTCAGATTGCAGGGCACGATTTTGTCAGGGTGGGGAGGTGGGCGGTACGGACACTCATGGGGCACAGCTCTGGAATTACCTCCACAATTGAGAAGTGAAAGCTGTGCGAAAGGGTCAGGGGGCAACAAAGACCCCTCTGTCTGTGCAATGCATTCTGGCTCGGAGGGGAAATACTATCTGGTGCCATCGGCCCCTGGGCTCCCCCCTTCTTTTCCCGTCTCTTGGACTGACCATGACAGCAGGCTGGGGTTGGCGGCGTGCCACACCAGAGCCGCAGACCCTCAGCTCCATTGACAACTGCTTCCAGCATTTACACATCCAGTATGAGAGGGGAACCGCACCATTAGCCGTTACACAATCCCCGGAGAGCTTGCATGAGCCCCATGACGACCGAACTCGGCTCTTTTCAATCAAACCGGTCAGGAAATGTGTCTTAATATTGAAAAGCCTTACAGACAGTTTTACAACTGCCAAGGGCCTATTTTCCGTTAAAAACATAAGTTGACCTTTTTTCCATTATTACAGTTATACTTGACTAACACTCTAGCAATGGGTTCTCAGAAACGATATTCATTTTGGATAGGGCTGGACGATATGGACGAAAAGGTATATCTCGATATTCGATATTTATATATCTATATATTTTTGGGGTGAAAATATACATATAAAGATATTCCTTTTTGAGCGATATTCAGTGAAATTGAAGTGAATGACAACTGTACTGTAAACAGTCAGTGGCACTTTTATTAAAGGCCTACTGAAAGCCACTACTACCGACCACGCAGTCTGATAGTTTATATATCAATGATGAAATCTTAACATTATAACACATGCCAATACGGCCGGGTTAACTTATAAAGTGACATTTTAAATTTGCAGCTAAACTTCCGGTTCGAAACGCCTCTGAGGATGACGTATGCGCGTGACGTAGACCGGGGAACACGGGTATGCCTTCCACATTGAAGCCAATACGAAAAAGCTCTGTTTTCATTTCATAATTCCACAGTATTCTGGACATCTGTGTTCGTGAATCTGTTCCAATCATGTTCATTGCATTATGGAGAAGGAAGCTGAGCAAGCAAAGAAGAAAGTTGTCGGTGCGAAATGGACGTATTTTTCGAACGTAGTCAGCAACAACAGTACACAGCCGGCGCTTCTTTGTTTACATTCCCGAAAGATGCAGTCAAGATGGAAGAACTCGGATAACAGAGACTCTAACCAGGAGGACTTTTGACTTGGATACACAGACGCCTGTAGAGAACTGGGACAACACAGACTCTTACCAGGATTACTTTGATTTGGATGACAAAGACGCAGACGTGCTACTGTGAGTATGCAGCTTTGGCTTCTAAACATTTGATCGCTTGACCGTATGTGCGCAACTTTTTTTTGCGTATGTACGTAACTTTTTTAAAATATATAAGCTTTATGAACCTTGGGTTAGGTGATCGGTCTTTTGGGCTGAGTGATTGTGTGTGTTGATCAGGTGTTTGAATTGTATTGGCGTGTTCTATGGAGCTAGGAGCTAGCAGAGGAGCTAGGAGCTAGCATAACAAACACGCAGGTGTTTTTATGCAGGATTAATTTGTGGCATATTAAATATAAGCCTGGTTGTGTTGTGGCTAATAGAGTATATATATGTCTTGTGTTTATTTACTGTTGTAGTCATTCCCAGCTGAATATCAGGTCACCCCCGGCTCTCACAGCATCTTCCCTATCTGAATAGCTTCAACTCCCCACTAGTCCTTCACTTGCACTTTACTCATCCACAAATCTTTCATCCTCGCTCAAATTAATGGGGAAATTGTCGCTTTCTCGGTCCGAATCTCTCTCACTTCATGCGGCCATCATTGTAAACAATAGGGAACTTTGCGTATATGTTCAACTGACTACGTCACGCTACTTCCGGTAGGGGCAAGCCTTTTTTTTATCAGATACCAAAAGTTGCAATCTTTATCGTCGTTGTTCTCTACTAAATCCTTTCAGCAAAAATATGGCAATATCGCGAAATGATCAAGTATGACACATAGAATGGACCTGCTATCCCCGTTTAAATAGGAAAATTTCATTTCAGTAGGCCTTTAACCTGGTTAGTCAAGATGGGTATTAACTAGAGATGTCCGATAATGGCTTTTTTGCCTATATTCCGATATTGTCCAACTCTTAATTACCGATTCCGATATCAACTGATACCGATATATACAGTCGTGGAATTAACACATTATTATGCCTAATTTTGTTGTGATGCCCCGCTGGATGCATTAAACCAGTGGTTCTCAAATGGGGGTATGCGTACCCCTGGGGGTACTTGAAGGTACGCCAAGGGGTATGTGAGATTTTTTTTAAATATTCTAAAAATAGCATCAATTCAAAAATCCTTTATAAATATAAATAAAAACCTATCTTTTTTTCCAAATAGTTCAAGAAAGACCACTACAAATGAGCAATATTTTGCACTGTTATACAATTTAATAAATCAGAAACTGATGACATAGTGCTGTATTTTACTTCTTTATCTCTTTTTTTCAACCAAAAATGCTTTGCTCTGATTAGGGGGTACTTGAATAAAAAAAAAAAATCACAGGGGGTACATCACTGAAAAAAGGTTGAAAAACACTGCATTAAACAATGTAACAAGGTTTTCCAAAATAAATCAACTCAAGTTATGGAAAAAAATGCCAACATGGCACTGCCATATTTATTATTGAAGTCACAAAGTGCATTATTTGTTTTTAACGTGCCTCAAAACAGCAGCTTGGAATTTGAAAAAGGAGGATTACCTCCAAATTCTTCAGGACAAGCTAAAATCATCAGCCCGGAGGTTGGGTCTTGGGCACAGTTGGGTGTTCCAACAGGACAATGACCCCAAACACACCTCAAAAGTGGTAAAGGAGTGGCTAAATCAGGCTAGAATGACGGTTTTAGAATGGCCTTACCAAAGTTCTGACTTAAACGCTTTTGATTGATTGAAACTTTTATTAGTAGATTGCACAGTACAGTACATATTCCGTACAATTGACCACTAAATGGTAACACCCAAATAAGTTTTTCAACCTGTTTAAGTCGGGGTCCACGTTAATCAATCCACGGTCCACGTGTGGACAATGCTGAAGAAACAAGTTAATTTCAGAAAACCAAAACATTTAGCTGAACTGCACCAATTTTGTCAAGAGGAGTGGTCAAAAATTCAAGCAGAAGCTTGTGGATGGCTACCAAAAGCGCCTTATTGCAGTGAAACTTGCCAAGGGACATGTAAGCAAATATTAACATTGCTGTATGTATACTTTTGACCCAGCACATTTGCTCACATTTTCAGTAGACCCATAATAAATTCATAAAAGAAGCAAACTTCATGAATGTTTTTTTTGGATGTGCTCCAATCACTCTATCACACAAAAAATAAGAGTTGTACAGTGTTTCCCATAAACTGCCGAGACACCTGTGGCGGTGGGGGCGTGGCTATGGGCGTGGTCACCATGACATCATCGAGTAATTTGCATAATTTACTACAATGATTTGATTTTCTCTAAAAAGGCTCAAAAAATGTATACTTACTAATTAATAATAACAGTTTTGTTTTAAACGTCCATCCATCCATCCATTTTACAATATAATTACAACACTTTATGTACATATTTATATACAGATTTGAACAATAAGTTATTCACTGAAATATATTTATTAATTGTGGTTCTTACAAAAAATATATTGTATAAAATATAAAAGCTAAAATGTCTCTTAAAGCTCTGCCCCTTTAATTAGTGCATACTAAATAATTTAACTTTAGCCTACTACTACAACCATATTATTTACCAGCAACATAAAGTGAAACAGAGGCAGAGGTGTCCTGCCACAGTCAGTAACAAATAAACAGAAAACAGTAGTGGTGGTAGATAGACACAGAGCTTCATCAAACATCTGATCCACTGAACAAAGAGCTCCAAAAATCTTGAACTTTAGACTGCCATCAGTTTTACTCCCTACACTTAACCATGTGTTTCCTACTGCCTGCAGACTTTGCACCCTTTGTTATATACACATGTTGTGTTTCTAATATAAATACAATTAATAAAGTCAAATACAAATAAGGCAAGAAGAGAAGTATCCTACACTTCTCTTTTGTAAAGTAAATCTGAACAGCCGATATGGGCATCTACATTAACTATATGATTTGCCTGAGAAGCTGGAGAGGACAAAAAAAAAAAAAAAACATTTTTAATTTTTTAAAAAATTTTATTTATTTATTTATTTTATTTGTGGCGGACGTAATTCTTTCGTGGCGGGCCGCCACAAATAAATCAATGTGTGGGAAACCCTGGTTGTAGAAATGATTGGAAACTCAAAACATTATGTTCTTTACAAGTGTATGTAAACTTTTGACCACGACTGTACATACAGTGTGTATATAAAATGTTTATGGAGGCTTTTGGAGCGTTTTTTAAGCGCAATAGAGCAAATCCTACTTTCTCCATTGTTCGCTGACTTTTGCTAGCATTTGTTTATGCTTTAGAATGCATTAAAAAAAATAAAAACACATGTTGTTGTTGTACATAAGGATTGTGAATGATAGACAAAGTGGGGTTCCCCTTCAAACAGGAATACACTTGCTACTGGAGCTTCTGTAAAAAAAAAAGGTTTCGCAGTAAAGCGGAAGATCTCTCCAGGAGCTTCATACATTCCCGCATTTTGAGTAGAAAACATTATGTCAGGAAAGAAAATTGAGAGGAGCAAGCAAAAGAACCCCTTCCAGATCGAATGCATCCACAGTCCGGGTCTGGGCCAACTTCCACAGCTGTCACACATTTTCAACAGATTCCTCCGGCCCCGGACGAGGCCGCAGAGAGAGAGAGAGAGAGAGAGAGAAGACATTCCTGCGCCATTACACACGGCCCAAAATGAATTAACGTTAACATCTGATATTGTGGAAGTGGGAAATTTGCCACCCTGACCTTGCCCAAAGCACTCCGGAACTCAGGGTCGTGGATTTATTATCTCAGATGGCCCTCTGAGGTCACCAGGGGCTGTCCAAACCCCCCAACCCTCCCACCTCACCGTTCCGGCAAAAAAGCCCTGCGGCCTTAAGTGTGCTATTCATTAAGTGGACTGTGCACAGTGCTGGAGGACACATGTTACTGTTGCTGCACGGGGATTTGTCATAGGAACGGCATGTCTAGTCCATTCCCAGCTGTTGAGCCGCAGCTCGGACATGCAGCCTCGCATCCCCTCCGGAGCGGTCGCAGACACGTAAACAGGATGCCTCCCGATGTACGACTGCACAAGTGTTGAAAAGAATCCCAGCCCCATGCCAAACTTCTTTATTTTCCCCTTTCCTACCACCGGTGCTGGGTTCCAAGTCCGTCACAGTGTTTCATCACAACGTCTGTCTGATCATTTTCATTACAGATTGAGCGATTATTGGCGCTGACGTTTGGCATTTGGATGTGTATATCACTCCTTTTGTTTTTTCTACCGCACAACTTCATCAGCAGACAAAATATACACCGTTGTGACAGTCGCGTGCTGTCGTGCGGGTTCCAGGGACCACCAAGGAAGGACATTCTGGCGAGCAGGTTTAGACTTCTTTTATTTTTCAATAACAAAGTGTCTTCCGGGTTGCTTTTCAGCCTTGCCGTTCGCTGCTCGCTCTTCCACTCGCTCGGCATCCGCTTCTCGTTGGCTCTGTTTCCTCTCTCCGCCTCTCTCCCCCACGTCCACGGCTGCCGCCCTTTTACACAGTGCGACAGGATTGTTTAATTGTGCCCAGCTGGGCGATCCACGCACCTGATAATATTTGCGGCGTCGATCCCGGCGCGCTCCGCCTCGCCGCCTTGCTCGCCGTCCACGCCTCCTCGCCGCCATCTTGCAGCGGGCTCCGGTGTGCCCTGCCTCGCTGTCGGACTGCCGGCTCCGCCTCTCCACAACCGTATTTTCCGGAGTTAGAGCTAGGGCATACTTGCCAACCTTGAGACCTCCAATATCGGGAGGTGGGGGGTAGGGGGTGGGGGTGGGGGGTCTTGGTCGGGGGTGGGGGGTGGTTGGGGGCGTGGTTATTTACAGCTAGAATTCACCAACTCGAGTATTTCATATATATTTCATATATATATATATATATATATATATATATATATATATATATATATATATATATATATATGTATGAAATACTTGACTTTCAGTGAATTTAGCTATATATATATATATATATATATATATATATATATATATATATATATATATATATATATATATATATATATATATATATATATATATATATATATTATTTATTTATTTATTTATTTATTTATTTATTTTATTTACATAGAAAAAAGAAAAGTAATACTTGAATTTCAGTGTTCCGGTGGCTATCCATTAGATGGCAGGTTATTTACAGCTAGAATTCACCAACTCGAGTATTTCATATATATTTCATATATATTTCATATATATATATATATATATATATATATATATATATATATATGTATGAAATACTTGACTTTCAGTGAATTTAGCTATATATATATATATATATATATATATATATATATATATATATATATATATATATATATATATATATATATATATATATATATATATATATATATATATATTTATTTATTTATTTTATTTACATAGAAAAAAGAAAAGTAATACTTCAATTTCAGTGTTCCGGTGGCTATCCATTAGATGGCAGTATTGTCCTGTTTAACTTCTCCGTTCATGATGAGTATATCATTTCGGCCACCGTGTTCAAGTCTGACAAAAAATTTTTGTGGGAAAGCGGACGTGAGAACAGGCTGTCCCCACTCAGTCTCAGGTCCGCATTGAGCTGGGGGGGGCGTGGCCTCCAGCTCCGGCTGAATACCGGGAGTTTGTCGGGAGAAAATCTCTGCCGGGAGGTTGTCGGGAGAGGCGCTGAATACCGGGATTCTCCCGCTAAAAACGGGAAGGTTGGCAAGTATGAGCTAGGGTTGTACGGTATACCGGTATTAGTATAGTACTGCGATACTAATCAATCAATCAATCAATCAATGATTATTTATATAGCCCTAAATCACAAATGTCTCAAAGGGCTGCACAAGCCACAATGACATCCTCGGTTCAGAGCCCACATAAGGGCAAGGAAAAACTCACAACCCAGTGGGACGTCGATGTGAATGACTATGAGAAACCTTGGAGAGGACCGCAGATGTGGGTAACCCCCCCCCAAACCTAAAAATTGTATATATTTGCCGTACCGACTACAAGCCGCGGATATATATGTTGCGAAATAAGTTATATACACAAATATTTTATAAATGTTTATTTATATACCTTAATTGTTTCCAAACGGCGTCTGTAAAACGGCAGTAAAACGGCTGATGAAACAAAACAGAAGTCATGGTCATGGACCCACTAGCTGCGGAAGCTCGCTCTCCAATCAGATAAACAGACTCAATAACTCCAAGCTGACGTTTTGGTGAACTTACTGAGGAATTTGTGAAACGCCATTGTAAGTTAATACTACTAACACAGACACTCGTAAACATGTTAGCATATTAGCTAATGCGAATGACTGCATTACGATAGCACATACAAATAAGCATAAACACTCCTACAGACATCGCACTTGGTTTAGTAAGTAAGAATTGTTTTAGTTATATTGTAAAACTTACAAACGTTGCTTGGAGTGATGAACGAATAATCCATAAAAGTAGAAACGCCTACGGATTAGAAGATGAAACGGCGGTTCCACTTCCGGTTTAAAGCTTTCAACAACAGGAAACATTGTAAAGGTTCACCCAGCAGCATCTGCAGTGAGCGAACTCGTCCAAAAGATGGCGCCGTCGCACAAACACACCTCTTCAATGTCTTTGCATCTGTTTGATGAAAACTATTTGCATTATAGCCGTCTGCGAAGAAAAATCCATGAGTTAGCCGCACCGTTTCATAAGCTGCCGGGCTCAAAGCGTAGGAAAAAAGTTGCGGCTTATAGTCCAAAAAAGAATGGTACCAATATTTAGTATAGTGAAAATTAGTGAAGTCGGCAAGGCAAGTTTCCTGTTCCGTGATACAATTAAATAACACAACACAGAAAACATATCTCTTACAGTAAGATAACAATTGTGCTGTCCAGTTATTATATTATATAGTGTCAAAACTATAAAAATATACTATATTTTTTACACTTCTCAGTCTCATTGGCAGGATTGTTTTGCGCACTTGACATTTTAAATCGCTATATCAGGGGTGTCTAAAATGAAACTTAAGTTTTGTTGGCATATGGTCAAAATAAAAACCCTGTAAAAAATGTAGGAAAAAAAAAGATCAAAATGTAATGAGAAAAACCTGAAATTGTGGCACTAATAACTAATAATCACATGCTGTGCCACCTATAACACAAAGCTGACACTTTGTTAAAAATGTGTAGTATATTTTTATTATTTCTATTTATTAAATATATAATGGCCCCTGCTTTTTTTACATTTTCAGTATGAGGGCCTTGGTGGAAAAAGTTTGGACACTCCTGCGTAGTTTAGAAGCTCCGGTGTGTTGCCGTAGCCAGGAAATACTCTTTGCAGTGTTTCCCACACATTCATTTATTTGTGGCGGCCCGCCACGAAAGAATTACGTCCGCCACGAATAAAAAAAAAAAAATTAAAAACAATTTTTTTTTTTTGATTTTTTTTTTTGTCCTGTCCAGCTTCTCAGGCAAATCATATAGTAGATGTAGATGCCCATATAGGCTGTTCAGATTTACTTTACAAAAGAGAAGTGTAGGATACTTCTCTTGTTGCCTTATTTGTATTTGACCACTACTGTTTTCTGTTTATTTGTTACTGACTGTGGCAGGACACCTCTGCCTCTGTTTCACTTTATGTTGCTGGTAAATAATATGGTTGTAGTAGTAGGCTAAAGTTCAATTATTTAGTATGCACTAATTAAAGGGGCAGAGCTTTGAGAGACATTTTAGCTTTTATATTTTATACGATATATTTTTTGTAAGAACCACAATTAATAAATATATTTCAGTGAATAACTTATTGTTCAAATCTGTATATAAATATGTACATTAAGTGTTGTAATTATATTGTAGGATGGATGGACGTTTAAAACAAAACTGTTATTATTAATTAGTAAGTACACATTTTTTGAGCCTTTTTAGAGAAAATCATATCATTGTAGTAAATTATGCAAATTACTCAATGATGTCATGGTGACCACGCCCATAGCCACGCCCCCACCACCACAGGTATCTTGGCAGTTTATGGGAAACACTGCTTTGCCATTAAGTTAAATGTTTCGAATCATGTCCTACAAAGTATTTATACTGTAAGAATTGTACTTATTATACACCAGCTGTTTGATTATAACTCGCATCTTTGGTTGTAGTTTCATGACCTCGTTTGGAGGCGTTGACATCTCCATGTAAAATCTCTAATGCTAGCATTGATATGGCATATCCAATGTAAATTAGCATCGAGCTAGTGCATTTTGGAAAGTGGAGCCTTATCGTCCTTTTGAGCGTTTTCTCTCAGGCATACTTGCTTCGTTGGCGTAGAAAAGTGCAACATGACCTCCCAGCGGTGCGGCTGTTTTTTGTGATAACACACAATAAATGTTTGGTACTCTATTCAGCACCAGTAACAGCAACAGGTTTTTGTCCCCACTACACGGTGAATAGTGGAGGTGTGGCCTAAAGAGGAAGTACTTGTATCCCAGAGATACACTACATTGACCTTGACTCACATATGAACTTGAAGTGCCATCCCATTCCTAACCCATAGGGTTCAATATGATGTGGGTCCACCTTTTGCAGCTATTACAGCTTCAACTCTTCTGGGAAGGCTGTCCACAAGGTGGCGGAGTGTGTTTATAGGAATTGTCCACCATTCTTCCAGAAGCGCATTAGTGAGGTCACACACTGAAGGCCTGGCTCTCAGTCTTTGTTCTAATTCGTCCCAAAGGTGTTCTATCGGGTTCATGTCAGGACTCTGTGCAGGCCAGTCAAGTTCATCCACACCAGACTCTGTCATCCATGTCTTCATGGACCTTGCTCATGTTGGAAGAGGAAGGGGGTCCGCTCCAAACTGTTCCCACAAGGTCGGGAGCATGGAATTGCCCAAAATGTTTTGGTATCCTGGAGCATTCAAAGTTCCTTTCACTGGAACTAACTCCTGAAAAACAACCCCAAACCAAAATTCCTCCTCCACCAAATTTCACACTCGGCACAACACAGTCCGAAATGTAGCGTTGTCCTGGCAACCTCCAAACCCAGACTGGTCTGGGTCTAGAAGGCGTCTCCACTGCTCTAGAGTCCAGTGGCGACGTGCTTTACACCACCGCATCCCACGCTTTGCATTGGACTTGGTGATGTATGGCTTAGATGCAGCCGCCCGGCCATGGAAACCCATTACATGAAGCTCTCTGCGTACTGTACGTGGGTTAATCGGAAGGTCACATGAAAGTTTGGAGCTCTGTAGCAACTGACTGTACAGAAAGTCTTTGCACTATGCTGACCCTCTCCGTCGGTTTACCTGGCCCACCACTTGGTGGCTGAGTTGCTGTTGTTCCCAAACTCTTCACTTTTCTTATAATAAAGTTGACTTTGGAATATTTAGGAGGGAGGAAATTTCACGACTGGATTTGTCGCGCAGGTCGTATCCTATGACAGTTCCACGCTGGAAATCACTGAAAGCGGCCCATTCATTCACAAATGTTTCTAGAAACAGTCTCCATGCCTAAGTGCTGGATTTGATACACCGGGCCAAGTGATTAGTACACCTGATTGTCATCATTTGGATGGGTGGCCAAATAGTTTTGTGCTCGTAATAAACAAGGTGTCATCAACATGTTCCTTTGGTTGTTCGGTTACATTCACAAGACAGAAAAGTATATTTAAAAAATAAAGTGGAGAAGCGTTAGCATCCTTTCCAAAAAATATAAATAAATTCCTCTTGATTCTCCTCTGCAAAAATGTTTCCAGTAAGCGTTTGAGAGTCAGAAGTCATAGTGACACACACTCACATCCAGATGTTTAAGTTTGGGATGTCAGCGAGGAGTCATCGTGTGCTTTTCCAAAGTTTCCGTGACTTGGCGAGCGGTTGCCGTGGCCTCCTTCTCCGTACTTTCAAGGCGGCTACTTGCTCCGGACTTCCAGGAAGTAAGCACAACTATGCCGGAGCCTGCGTCATTCAGTGAGTCAACTAAACAGTCAGCAGGGATATCTGTGAGGGAGTCCAGACACACACTCCATTCCTCCTTCCTCCTTCCTCCTTCCTCTCACTCCCAGGACTCTTCAACTTCCACACTCCATCACTGCATTCCATCAGGACCCTTTCATCTCCTCTACACAACAACTACTTAACATCCTCTACACAACAACTACTTAACATCCTCTACACAACAACTACTTAACTATTCATCTCCTCTACACAACAACTACTTAACTATTCATCTCCTCTACACAACAACTACTTAACTATTCATCTCCTCTACACAACAACTACTTAACATCCTCTACACAACAACTACTTAACATCCTCTACACAACAACTACTTAACATCCTCTACACAACAACTGCTTAACATCCTCTACACAACAACTACTTAACATCCTCTACACAACAACTACTTAACATCGTCTACACAACTACTTAACTATTCATCTCCTCCACACAACAACTACTTAACTATTCATCTCCTCTACACAACAACTACTTAACTATTCATCTCCTCTACACAACAACTACTTAACTAGTCATCTCCTCTACACAACAACTACTTAACATCCTCCACACAACAACTACTTAACTATTCATCTCTTCTACACCACAACTACTTAACTATTCATCTCCTCTACACAACAACTACTTAACTATTCATCTCCTCTACACCACAACTACTTAACTATTCATCTCCTCTACACAACAACTACTTAACTATTCATCTCCTCTACACCACAACTACTTAACTATTCATCTCCTCTACACAACAACTACTTAACTATTCATCTCCTCTACACAACAACTACTTAACTATTCATCTCCTCTACACAACTACTTAACTATTCATCTCCTCTACACCACAACTACTTAACTATTCATCTCCTCTACACAACAACTACTTAACTAGTCATCTCCTCTACACAACAACTACTTAACTATTCATCTCTTCTACACCACAACTACTTAACTATTCATCTCCTCTACACAACAACTACTTAACTATTCATCTCCTCTACACAACAACTACTTAACTATTCATCTCCTCTACACCACAACTACTTAACTATTCATCTCCTCTACACCACAACTACTTAACTATTCATCTCCTCTACACAACAACTACTTAACTATTCATCTCCTCTACACCACAACTACTTAACTATTCATCTCCTCTACACAACAACTACTTAACTATTCATCTCCTCCACACAACAACTACTTAACATCCTCTACACAACAACTATTTAACATCCTCCACACAACAACTACTTAACTATTCATCTCCTCTACACAACAACTACTTAACTATTCATCTCCTCTACACAACAACTACTTAACATCCTCCACACAACAACTACTTAACATCCTCTACACAACAACTACTTAACATCCTCTACACAACAACTACTTAACATCTTCCACACAACAACTACTTAACATCCTCTACACAACAACTACTTAACATCCTCTACACAACAACTACTTAACATCCTCTTCACAACAACTACTTAACATCCTCTACACAACAACTACTTAACATCCTCTTCACAACAACTACTTAACATCCTCTACACAACAACTACTTAACATCCTCTACACAACAACTACTTAACATCCTCTACACAACTACTACTTAACATCCTCTACACAACAACTACTTAACATCCTCTACACAACTACTACTTAACATCCTCTACACAACAACTACTTAACATCCTCTACACAACAACTACTTAACATCCTCTACACAACAACTACTTAACTATTCATCTCCTCTACACAACAACTACTTAACTATTCATCTCCTCTACACAACAACTACTTAACTATTCATCTCCTCTACACAACAACTACTTAACTATTCATCTCCTCTACACCACAACTACTTAACTATTCATCTCCTCTACACAACAACTACTTAACTATTCATCTCCTCTACACAACAACTACTTAACTATTCATCTCCTCTACACAACAACTACTTAACTATTCATCTCCTCTACACCACAACTACTTAACTATTCATCTCCTCTACACAACAACTACTTAACTATTCATCTCCTCTACACAACAACTACTTAACTATTCATCTCCTCTACACAACAACTACTTAACTATTCATCTCCTCTACACAACAACTACTTAACTATTCATCTCCTCTACACCACAACTACTTAACTATTCATCTCCTCTACACAACAACTACTTAACTATTCATCTCCTCTACACCACAACTACTTAACTATTCATCTCCTCTACACAACAACTACTTAACTATTCATCTCCTCCACACAACAACTACTTAACATCCTCTACACAACAACTATTTAACATCCTCCACACAACAACTACTTAACTATTCATCTCCTCTACACAACAACTACTTAACTATTCATCTCCTCTACACAACAACTACTTAACATCCTCCACACAACAACTACTTAACATCCTCTACACAACAACTACTTAACATCCTCTACACAACAACTACTTAACATCCTCCACACAACAACTACTTAACATCCTCTACACAACAACTATTTAACATCCTCCACACAACAACTACTTAACTATTCATCTCCTCTACACAACAACTACTTAACTATTCATCTCCTCTACACAACAACTACTTAACATCCTCCACACAACAACTACTTAACATCCTCTACACAACAACTACTTAACATCCTCTACACAACAACTACTTAACATCTTCCACACAACAACTACTTAACATCCTCTACACAACAACTACTTAACATCCTCTACACAACAACTACTTAACATCCTCTTCACAACAACTACTTAACATCCTCTACACAACAACTACTTAACATCCTCTTCACAACAACTACTTAACATCCTCTACACAACAACTACTTAACATCCTCTACACAACAACTACTTAACATCCTCTACACAACTACTACTTAACATCCTCTACACAACAACTACTTAACATCCTCTACACAACTACTACTTAACATCCTCTACACAACAACTACTTAACATCCTCTACACAACAACTACTTAACATCCTCTACACAACAACTACTTAACTATTCATCTCCTCTACACAACAACTACTTAACTATTCATCTCCTCTACACAACAACTACTTAACTATTCATCTCCTCTACACCACAACTACTTAACTATTCATCTCCTCTACACAACAACTACTTAACTATTCATCTCCTCTACACAACAACTACTTAACTATTCATCTCCTCTACACAACAACTACTTAACTATTCATCTCCTCTACACCACAACTACTTAACTATTCATCTCCTCTACACAACAACTACTTAACTATTCATCTCCTCTACACAACAACTACTTAACTATTCATCTCCTCTACACAACAACTACTTAACTATTCATCTCCTCTACACAACAACTACTTAACTATTCATCTCCTCTACACAACAACTACTTAACTATTCATCTCCTCTACACCACAACTACTTAACTATTCATCTCCTCTACACAACAACTACTTAACTATTCATCTCCTCCACACAACAACTACTTAACATCCTCTACACAACAACTATTTAACATCCTCCACACAACAACTACTTAACTATTCATCTCCTCTACACAACAACTACTTAACTATTCATCTCCTCTACACAACAACTACTTAACATCCTCCACACAACAACTACTTAACATCCTCTACACAACAACTACTTAACATCCTCTACACAACAACTACTTAACATCCTCCACACAACAACTACTTAACATCCTCTACACAACAACTACTTAACATCCTCTACACAACAACTACTTAACATCCTCCACACAACAACTACTTAACATCCTCTACACAACAACTACTTAACATCCTCTTCACAACAACTACTTAACATCCTCTACACAACAACTACTTAACATCCTCTACACAACAACTACTTAACATCCTCTTCACAACAACTACTTAACATCCTCTACACAACAACTACTTAACATCCTCTTCACAACAACTACTTAACATCCTCTACACAACAACTACTTAACATCCTCTACACAACAACTACTTAACATCCTCTACACAACTACTACTTAACATCCTCTACACAACAACTACTTAACATCCTCTACACAACAACTACTTAACATCCTCTACACAACAACTACTTAACATCCTCTACACAACAACTACTTAACATCCTCTACACAACAACTACTTAACTATTCATCTCCTCTACACAACAACTACTTAACTATTCATCTCCTCTACACAACAACTACTTAACTATTCATCTCCTCTACACCACAACTACTTAACTATTCATCTCCTCTACACAACAACTACTTAACTATTCATCTCCTCTACACAACAACTACTTAACTATTCATCTCCTCTACACAACAACTACTTAACTATTCATCTCCTCTACACCACAACTACTTAACTATTCATCTCCTCTACACAACAACTACTTAACTATTCATCTCCTCTACACAACAACTACTTAACTATTCATCTCCTCTACACCACAACTACTTAACTATTCATCTCCTCTACACAACAACTACTTAACTATTCATCTCCTCTACACAACAACTACTTAACTATTCATCTCCTCTACACAACAACTACTTAACTATTCATCTCCTCTACACAACAACTACTTAACTATTCATCTCCTCTACACAACAACTACTTAACTATTCATCTCCTCTACACAACAACTACTTAACTAGTCATCTCCTCTACACAACAACTACTTAACTATTCATCTCTTCTACACCACAACTACTTAACTATTCATCTCCTCTACACAACAACTACTTAACTATTCATCTCCTCTACACCACAACTACTTAACTATTCATCTCCTCTACACAACAACTACTTAACTATTCATCTCCTCTACACCACAACTACTTAACTATTCATCTCCTCTACACCACAACTACTTAACTATTCATCTCCTCCACACAACAACTACTTAACATCCTCTACACAACAACTATTTAACATCCTCCACACAACAACTACTTAACTATTCATCTCCTCTACACAACAACTACTTAACTATTCATCTCCTCTACACAACAACTACTTAACATCCTCCACACAACAACTACTTAACATCCTCTACACAACAACTACTTAACATCCTCTACACAACAACTACTTAACATCCTCCACACAACAACTACTTAACATCCTCTACACAACAACTACTTAACATCCTCTACACAACAACTACTTAACATCCTCTTCACAACAACTACTTAACATCCTCTACACAACAACTACTTAACATCCTCTTCACAACAACTACTTAACATCCTCTACACAACAACTACTTAACATCCTCTACACAACAACTACTTAACATCCTCTACACAACTACTACTTAACATCCTCTACACAACAACTACTTAACATCCTCTACACAACAACTACTTAACATCCTCTACACAACTACTACTTAACATCCTCTACACAACAACTACTTAACATCCTCTACACAACAACTACTTAACATCCTCTACACAACAACTACTTAACTATTCATCTCCTCTACACAACAACTACTTAACTATTCATCTCCTCCACACAACAACTACTTAACATCCTCTACACAACAACTATTTAACATCCTCCACACAACAACTACTTAACTATTCATCTCCTCTACACAACAACTACTTAACTATTCATCTCCTCTACACAACAACTACTTAACATCCTCCACACAACAACTACTTAACATCCTCTACACAACAACTACTTAACATCCTCTACACAACAACTACTTAACATCCTCCACACAACAACTACTTAACATCCTCTACACAACAACTACTTAACATCCTCTACACAACAACTACTTAACATCCTCTTCACAACAACTACTTAACATCCTCTACACAACAACTACTTAACATCCTCTACACAACAACTACTTAACATCCTCTACACAACTACTACTTAACATCCTCTACACAACAACTACTTAACATCCTCTACACAACTACTACTTAACATCCTCTACACAACAACTACTTAACATCCTCTACACAACAACTACTTAACATCCTCTACACAACAACTACTTAACTATTCATCTCCTCTACACAACAACTACTTAACATCCTCCACACAACAACTACTTAACTATTCATCTCCTCTACACAACAACTACTTAACATCCTCCACACAACAACTACTTAACTATTCATGTCCTCTACACAACAACTACTTAACTATTCATCTCCTCTACACAACAACTACTTAACATCCTCCACACAACAACTACTTAACTATTCATCTCCTCTACACAACAACTACTTAACATCCTCTACACAACAACTACTTAACATCCTCTTCACAACAACTACTTAACATCCTCTACACAACAACTACTTAACATCCTCTACACAACAACTACTTAACATCCTCTACACAACAACTACTTAACATCCTCTACACAACAACTACTTAACATCCTCTACACAACAACTACTTAACATCCTCTACACAACAACTACTTAACATCCTCTACACAACTACTACTTAACATCCTCTACACAACAACTACTTAACATCCTCTACACAACTACTACTTAACATCCTCTACACAACAACTACCTAACATCCTCTACACAACTACTACTTAACATCCTCTACACAACAACTACTTAACTATTCATCTCCTCTACACAACAACCACTTAACATCCTCTACACAACAACTACTTAACATCCTCTACACAACAACTACTTAACATCCTCTACACAACAACTACTTAACTATTCATCTCCTCTACACAACAACTACTTAACATCCTCTACACAACAACTACTTAACATCCTCTACACAACTACTTAACTATTCATCTCCTCTACACAACAACCACTTAACATCCTCTACACAACAACTACTTAACATCCTCTACACAACAACTACTTAACATCCTCTACACAACAACTACTTAACTATTCATCTCCTCTACACAACAACTACTTAACATCCTCTACACAACAACTACTTAACATCCTCTACACAACTACTACTTAACATCTTCCACACAACAACTACTTAACTATTCATCTCCTCTACACAACAACCACTTAACATCCTCCACACAACAACTACTTAACATCCTCTACACAACAACTACTTAACATCCTCCACACAACAACTACTTAACATCCTCTACACAACAACTACTTAACATCCTCTTCACAACAACTACTTAACATCCTCTACACAACAACTACTTAACATCCTCTTCACAACAACTACTTAACATCCTCTACACAACAACTACTTAACATCCTCTACACAACAACTACTTAACATCCTCTACACAACTACTACTTAACATCCTCTACACAACAACTACTTAACATCCTCTACACAACTACTACTTAACATCCTCTACACAACAACTACTTAACATCCTCTACACAACAACTACTTAACATCCTCTACACCACAACTACTTAACTATTCATCTCCTCTACACAACAACTACTTAACATCCTCCACACAACAACTACTTAACTATTCATCTCCTCTACACAACAACTACTTAACATCCTCCACACAACAACTACTTAACTATTCATCTCCTCTACACAACAACTACTTAACTATTCATCTCCTCTACACAACAACTACTTAACATCCTCCACACAACAACTACTTAACTATTCATCTCCTCTACACAACAACTACTTAACATCCTCTACACAACAACTACTTAACATCCTCTTCACAACAACTACTTAACATCCTCTACACAACAACTACTTAACATCCTCTACACAACAACTACTTAACATCCTCTACACAACAACTACTTAACATCCTCTACACAACAACTACTTAACATCCTCTACACAACAACTACTTAACATCCTCTACACAACTACTACTTAACATCCTCTACACAACAACTACTTAACATCCTCTACACAGCTACTACTTAACATCCTCTACACAACAACTACTTAACATCCTCTACACAACTACTACTTAACATCCTCTACACAACAACTACTTAACTATTCATCTCCTCTACACAACAACCACTTAACATCCTCTACACAACAACTACTTAACATCCTCTACACAACAACTACTTAACATCCTCTACACAACAACTACTTAACTATTCATCTCCTCTACACAACAACTACTTAACATCCTCTACACAACAACTACTTAACATCCTCTACACAACAACTACTTAACTATTCATCTCCTCTACACAACAACTACTTAACATCCTCTACACAACAACTACTTAACATCCTCTACACAACTACTACTTAACATCTTCCACACAACAACTACTTAACTATTCATCTCCTCTACACAACAACCACTTAACATCCTCCACACAACAACTACTTAACATCCTCTACACAACAACTACTTAACATCCTCTACACAACAACTACTTAACATCCTCTACACAACAACTACTTAACATCCTCTACACAACAACTACTTAACATCCTCTACACAACAACTACTTAACATCCTCTACACAACAACTACTTAACATCCTCTACACAACAACTACTTAACATCCTCTACACAACAACTACTTAACATCCTCTACACAACAAGTACTTAACATCCTCTACACAACAACTACTTAACATCCTCTACACAACAACTACTTAACATCCTCCACACAACAACTACTTAACATCCTCTACACAACAACTACTTAACATCCTCTACACAACAACTACTTAACATCTTCCACACAACAACTACTTAACATCCTCTACACAACAACTACTTAACATCCTCTACACAACAACTACTTAACATCCTCTACACAACAACTACTTAACATCCTCTACACAACAACTACTTAACATCCTCTACACAACAACTACTTAACATCCTCTACACAACAACTACTTAACATCCTCTACACAACAACTACTTAACATCCTCTACACAACAACTACTTAACAAGGCACAAATAAAAGACTGGTCAATGACAATATTTGCACGTGTCAACAAGTGGATGGATGACTGGTAAACACTCTATAAAGTGAAACTAGTTACTAGGAAGTAATTTTTTAATTTGTCAATATGATCCTTTCATTTGAAGGTTATCTTCATGCCAGGGGACGGCAACCCAAACTGTTGAAAGAACCATATTGGACCAAACATGCATAAAACAAATCTGTCTGGAGCCTTATATAAGTAATATAATGAAGACAACACATAAAGTAAGTGTCTATATTAGCCTACTATCAAAATGACTTTAAAAGTCTTATATAAGTGTTATAATGAAGACAACACATTATGTAAGTGTCTATATTAGTTATATTAGCCTACTATCAAAATGACTTTAAAAGTCTTATATAAGTGTTATAATGAAGACAACACATGATGTAAGTGTCTATATTAGCTATATTAGCCTACTATCAAAATGACTTTAAAAGTCTTATATAATTGTTATAATGAAGGCAACACATGATGTAAGTCAATCAATCAATCAATCAATGTTTATTTATATAGCCCTAAATCACAAGTGTCTCAAAGGGCTGTACAAGCCACAAGTGTCTATATTAGCTATATTAGTCTACTATCACAATAACTTAAAACGTCTTATATAAGTGTTATAATGAAGACAACACATGAACTAAGTGTCTATATTAGCCTACTATCAAAATGACTTTAAAAGTCTTGTATAAGTGATATGATGAAGACAACACATGAAGTAAGTGTCTATATTAGCCTACTATCAAAATGACTTTAAAAGTCTTATATAAGTGTTATAATGAAGACAACACATGAAGTAAGTGTCTATATTAGCCTAATATCAAAATGACTTTAAAAGTCTTGTATAAGTCATGTAATGAAGGCAACACATGATGTAAGTGTCTATATTAGTTATATTAGCCTACTATCAAAATTACTTTAAAAGTCTTATATAAGTGTTATAATGAAGACAACACATGTTGTAAGTGTCTATATTAGTTATATTAGCCTACTATCAAAATTACTTTAAAAGTCTTATATAAGTGTTATAATGAAGACAACACATGATGTAAGTGTCTATATTAGCCTACTATCAAAATGACTTTAAAAGTCTTATATAA
>NC_084758.1:8762521-8797521 GCF_033978785.1 Entelurus aequoreus
TGGATAAGTTTAGTCCATGTCACGATAGGGTCAACCATATATATGTGGATATGTTTAGTCATGTCACGATACACCCTATATATGTGGATATGTTAGTCCATGTCACGATACACCATATATATGTGGATATGTTTAGTCCTTGTCACGATACACCATTATATATGTGGATATGTTTAGTCCATGTCACGATACACCATATATATGTGGATATGTTTAGGCCATGTCACGATACACATATATATGTGGATATGTTTAGCCATGTCACCATACACCATATATATGTGGATATGTTTAGTCCATGTCACGATACACCATATATATTTGGATATGTTTAGTCCATGTCACGATACACCATATATATGTGGATATGTTTAGTCCATGTCACGATACACCATATATATGTGGATATGTTTTAGTCCATGTCACGATACACCATATATATGTGGATATGTTTAGGCCATGTCACGATACACCATATATATGTGGATATGTTTAGGCCATGTCACGATACCCATATATATGTGGATATGTTTAGCCATGTCACGATACACCATATATATGTGATATGTTTAGTCCATGTCACGATACACCATATATATGTGGATATGTTTAGTCCATGTCACGATACACCATATATATGTGGATATGTTTAGTCCATGTCACGATACACCATATATATGTGGATATGTTTAGGCCATGTCACGATACACCATATATATGTGGATATGTTTAGTCCATGTCACGATACACCATATATATGTGGATATGTTTAGTCCATGTCACGATACACCATATATATGTGGATATGTTTAGTCCATGTCACGATACACCATATATATGTGGATATGTTTAGTCCATGTCACGATACACCATATATATGTGGATATGTTTAGGCCATGTCACGATACACCATATATATGTGGATATGTTTAGTCCATGTCACGATACACCATATATATGTGGATATGTTTAGTCCATGTCACGATACACCATATATATGTGGATATGTTTAGGCCATGTCACGATACACCATATATATGTGGATATGTTTAGTCCATGTCACGATACCACCATATATATGTGGATATGTTTAGTCCATGTCACGATACACATATATATGTGGATATGTTTAGGCCATGTCACGATACACCATATATATGTGGATATGTTTAGGCCATGTCACGATACACCATATATATGTGGATATGTTTAGTCCATGTCACGATACACCATATATATGTGGATATGTTTAGTCCATGTCACGATACACATATATATGTGATATGTTTAGTCCATGTCACGATACACCATATATATGTGGATATGTTTAGGCCATGTCACGATACACCATATATATGTGGATATGTTTAGGCCATGTCACGATACACCATATATATGTGGATATGTTTAGGCCATGTCACGATACACCATATATATGTGGATATGTTTAGGCCATGTCACGATACACCATATATATGTGGATATGTTTAGTCCATGTCACGATACACCATATATATGTGGATATGTTTAGGCCATGTCACGATACACCATATATATGTGGATATGTTTAGGCCATGTCACGATACACCATATATATGTGGATATGTTTAGTCCATGTCACGATACACCATATATATGTGGATATGTTTAGTCCATGTCACGATACACCATATATATGTGGATATGTTTAGGCCATGTCACGATACACCATATATATGTGGATATGTTTAGTCCATGTCACGATACACCATATATATGTGGATATGTTTAGTCCATGTCACGATACACCATATATATGTGGATATGTTTAGGCCATGTCACGATACACCATATATATGTGGATATGTTTAGTCCATGTCACGATACACCATATATATGTGGATATGTTTAGGCCATGTCACGATACACCATATATATGTGGATATGTTTAGTCCATGTCACGATACACCATATATATGTGGATATGTTTAGTCCATGTCACGATACACCATATATATGTGGATATGTTTAGTCCATGTCACGATACACCATATATATGTGGATATGTTTAGGCCATGTCACGATACACCATATATATGTGGATATGTTTAGGCCATGTCACGATACACCATATATATGTGGATATGTTTAGTCCATGTCACGATACACCATATATATGTGGATATGTTTAGGCCATGTCACGATACACCATATATATGTGGATATGTTTAGGCCATGTCACGATACACCATATATATGTGGATATGTTTAGTCCATGTCACGATACACCATATATATGTGGATATGTTTAGGCCATGTCACGATACACCATATATATGTGGATATGTTTAGTCCATGTCACGATACACCATATATATGTGGATATGTTTAGTCCATGTCACGATACACCATATATATGTGGATATGTTTAGGCCATGTCACGATACACCATATATATGTGGATATGTTTAGTCCATGTCACGATACACCATATATATGTGGATATGTTTAGTCCATGTCACGATACACCATATATATGTGGATATGTTTAGGCCATGTCACGATACAACATATATATGTGGATATGTTTAGGCCATGTCACGATACACCATATATATGTGGATATGTTTAGTCCATGTCACGATACACCATATATATGTGGATATGTTTAGCCATGTCACGATACACCATATATATGTGGATATGTTTAGGCCATGTCACGATACACCATATATATGTGGATATGTTTAGGCCATGTCACGATACACCATATATATGTGGATATGTTTAGTCCATGTCACGATACACCATATATATGTGGATATGTTTAGTCCATGTCACGATACACCATATATATGTGGATATGTTTAGTCCATGTCACGATACACCATATATATGTGGATATGTTTAGTCCATGTCACGATACACCATATATATGTGGATATGTTTAGTCCATGTCACGATACACCATATATATGTGGATATGTTTAGGCCATGTCACGATACACCATATATATGTGGATATGTTTAAGTCCATGTCACGATACACCATATATATGTGGATATGTTTAGTCCATGTCACGATACACCATATATATGTGGATATGTTTAGTCCATGTCACGATACACCATATATATGTGGATATGTTTAGTCCATGTCACGATACACCATATATATGTGGATATGTTTAGTCCATGTCACGATACACCATATATATGTGGATATGTTTAGGCCATGTCACGATACACCATATATATGTGGATATGTTTAGTACATGTCACGATACACCATATATATGTGGATATGTTTAGTCCATGTCACGATACACCATATATATGTGGATATGTTTAGTCCATGTCACGATACACCATATATATGTGGATATGTTTAGGCCATGTCACGATACAACATATATATGTGGATATGTTTAGTCCATGTCACGATACACCATATATATGTGGATATGTTTAGGCCATGTCACGATACAACATATATATGTGGATATGTTTAGGCCATGTCACGATACACCATATATATGTGGATATGTTTAGTCCATGTCACGATACACCATATATATGTGGATATGTTTAGGCCATGTCACGATACACCATATATATGTGGATATGTTTAGGCCATGTCACGATACACCATATATATGTGGATATGTTTAGTCCATGTCACGATACACCATATATATGTGGATATGTTTAGTCCATGTCACGATACACCATATATATGTGGATATGTTTAGGCCATGTCACGATACACCATATATATGTGGATATGTTTAGGCCATGTCACGATACACCATATATATGTGGATATGTTTAGGCCATGTCACGATACACCATATATATGTGGATATGTTTAGTCCATGTCACGATACACCATATATATATGTGGATATGTTTAGTCCATGTCACGATACACCATATATATGTGGATATGTTTAGGCCATGTCACGATACACCATATATATGTGGATATGTTTAAGCCATGTCACGATACAACATATATATGTGGATATGTTTAGTCCATGTCACGATACACCATATATATGTGGATATGTTTAGTCCATGTCACGATACACCATATATATGTGGATATGTTTAGACCATGTCACGATACACCATATATATGTGGATATGTTTAGGCCATGTCACGATACACCATATATATGTGGATATGTTTAGTACATGTCACGATACACCATATATATGTGGATATGTTTAGGCCATGTCACGATACACCATATATATGTGGATATGTTTAGGCCATGTCACGATACACCATATATATGTGGATATGTTTAGTCCATGTCACGATACACCATATATATGTGGATATGTTTAGGCCATGTCACGATACACCATATATATGTGGATATGTTTAGTCCATGTCACGATACACCATATATATGTGGATATGTTTAGGCCATGTCACGATACACCATATATATGTGGATATGTTTAGTCCATGTCACGATACACCATATATATGTGGATATGTTTAGTCCATGTCACGATACACCATATATATGTGGATATGTTTAGTCCATGTCATGATACACCATATATATGTGGATATGTTTAGGCCATGTCATGATACACCATATATATGTGGATATGTTTAGGCCATGTCACCATACACCATATATATGTGGATATGTTTAGTCCATGTCACGATACACCATATATATGTGGATATGTTTAGGCCATGTCACGATACACCATATATATGTGGATATGTTTAGTCCATGTCACGATACACCATATATATGTGGATATGTTTAGTCCATGTCACGATACACCATATATATGTGGATATGTTTAGTCCATGTCACGATACACCATATATATGTGGATATGTTTAGTCCATGTCACGATACACCATATATATGTGGATATGTTTAGGCCATGTCACGATACAACATATATATGTGGATATGTTTAGTCCATGTCACGATACACCATATATATGTGGATATGTTTAGTCCATGTCACGATACACCATATATATGTGGATATGTTTAGTCCATGTCACGATACACCATATATATGTGGATATGTTTAGGCCATGTCACGATACACCATATATATGTGGATATGTTTAGTCCATGTCACGATACACCATATATATGTGGATATGTTTAGTCCATGTCACGATACACCATATATATGTGGATATGTTTAGTCCATGTCACGATACACCATATATACGTGGATATGTTTAGGCCATGTCATGATACACCATATATATGTGGATATGTTTAGGCCATGTCACCATACACCATATATATGTGGATATGTTTAGTCCATGTCACGATACACATATATATGTGGATATGTTTAAGCCATGTCACGATACACCATATATATGTGGATATGTTTAGTCCATGTCACGATACACCATATATATGTGGATATGTTTAGGCCATGTCACGATACACCATATATATGTGGATATGTTTAGTCCATGTCACGATACACCATATATATGTGGATATGTTTAGTCCATGTCACGATACACCATATATATGTGGATATGTTTAGTCCATGTCACGATACACCATATATATGTGGATATGTTTAGTCCATGTCACGATACACCATATATATGTGGATATGTTTAGTCCATGTCACGATACACCATATATACGTGGATATGTTTAGGCCATGTCACGATACACCATATATATGTGGATATGTTTAGTCCATGTCACGATACACCATATATATGTGGATATGTTTAGACCATGTCACGATACACCATATATATGTGGATATGTTTAGGCCATGTCACGATACACCATATATATGTGGATATGTTTAGTACATGTCACGATACACCATATATATGTGGATATGTTTAGTCCATGTCACGATACACCATATATATGTGGATATGTTAGGCCATGTCACGATACACCATATATATGTGGATATGTTTAGACCATGTCACGATACACCATATATATGTGGATATGTTTAGGCCATGTCACGATACACCATATATATGTGGATATGTTTAGTACATGTCACGATACACCATATATATGTGGATATGTTTAGGCCATGTCACGATACAACATATATTATGTGGATATGTTTAGTCCATGTCACCATACACCATATATATGTGGATATGTTTAGTCCATGTCACGATACACCATATATATGTGGATATGTTTAGTCCATGTCACGATACACCATATATATGTGGATATGTTTAGTCCATGTCACGATACACCATATATATGTGGATATGTTTAGGCCATGTCACGATACACCATATATATGTGGATATGTTTAGTCCATGTCACGATACACCATATATATGTGGATATGTTTAGGCCATGTCACGATACACCATATATATGTGGATATGTTTAGTCCATGTCACGATACACCATATATATGTGGATATGTTTAGTCCATGTCACCATACACCATATATATGTGGATATGTTTAGTCCATGTCACGATACACCATATATATGTGGATATGTTTAGACCATGTCACGATACACCATATATATGTGGATATGTTTAGTCCATGTCACGATACACCATATATATGTGGATATGTTTAGGCCATGTCACGATACACCATATATATGTGGATATGTTTAGCCATGTCACGATACACATATATATGTGGATATGTTTAGTCCATGTCACGATACACCATATATATGTGGATATGTTTAGTCCATGTCACGATACACCATATATATGTGGATATGTTTAGTCCATGTCACGATACACCATATATATGTGGATATGTTTAGTCCATGTCACGATACACCATATATATGTGGATATGTTTAGACCATGTCACGATACACCATATATATGTGGATATGTTTAGTCCATGTCACGATACACCATATATATGTGGATATGTTTAGGCCATGTCACGATACACCATATATATGTGGATATGTTTAGCCATGTCACGATACACCATATATATGTGGATATGTTTAGTCCATGTCACGATACACCATATATATGTGGATATGTTTAGTCCATGTCACGATACACCATATATATGTGGATATGTTTAGACCATGTCACGATACACCATATATATGTGGATATGTTTAGGCCATGTCACGATACACCATATATATGTGGATATGTTTAGTACATGTCACGATACACCATATATATGTGGATATGTTTAGGCCATGTCACGATACACCATATATATGTGGATATGTTTAGTCCATGTCACGATACACCATATATATGTGGATATGTTTAGGCCATGTCACGATACACCATATATATGTGGATATGTTTAGTCCATGTCACGATACACCATATATATGTGGATATGTTTAGTCCATGTCACGATACACCATATATATGTGGATATGTTTAGTCCATGTCACGATACACCATATATATGTGGATATGTTTAGGCCATGTCATGATACACCATATATATGTGGATATGTTTAGGCCATGTCACATACACCATATATATGTGGATATGTTTAGTCCATGTCACGATACACCATATATATGTGGATATGTTTAGGCCATGTCACCATACACCATATATATGTGGATATGTTTAGTCCATGTCACGATACACCATATATATGTGGATATGTTTAGTCCATGTCACGATACACCATATATATGTGGATATGTTTAGTCCATGTCACGATACACCATATATATGTGGATATGTTTAGTCCATGTCACGATACACCATATATATGTGGATATGTTTAGGCCATGTCACGATACAACATATATATGTGGATATGTTTAGTCCATGTCACGATACACCATATATATGTGGATATGTTTAGTCCATGTCAAGATACACCATATATATGTGGATATGTTTAGTCCATGTCACGATACACCATATATATGTGGATATGTTTAGTCCATGTCACGATACACCATATATATGTGGATATGTTTAGTCCATGTCAAGATACACCATATATATGTGGATATGTTTAGTCCATGTCACGATACACCATATATATGTGGATATGTTTAAGCCATGTCACGATACACCATATATATGTGGATATGTTTAGGCCATGTCACGATACACCATATATATGTGGATATGTTTAGTCCATGTCACGATACACCATATATATGTGGATATGTTTAGGCCATGTCACGATACACCATATATATGTGGATATGTTTAGTCCATGTCACGATACACCATATATATGTGGATATGTTTAGTCCATGTCACGATACACCATATATATGTGGATATGTTTAGTCCATGTCACGATACACCATATATACGTGGATATGTTTAGGCCATGTCACGATACACCATATATATGTGGATATGTTTAGTCCATGTCACGATACACCATATATATGTGGATATGTTTAGTCCATGTCACGATACACCATATATATGTGGATATGTTTAGTCCATGTCACGATACACCATATATATGTGGATATGTTTAGTCCATGTCACGATACACCATATATATGTGGATATGTTTAGGCCATGTCACGATACACCATATATATGTGGATATGTTTAGGCCATGTCACGATACACCATATATATGTGGATATGTTTAGTACATGTCACGATACACCATATATATGTGGATATGTTTAGGCCATGTCACGATACAACATATATATGTGGATATGTTTAGTCCATGTCACGATACACCATATATATGTGGATATGTTTAGGCCATGTCACGATACACCATATATATGTGGATATGTTTAGGCCATGTCACGATACACCATATATATGTGGATATGTTTAGGCCATGTCACGATACACCATATATATGTGGATATGTTTAGGCCATGTCACGATACACCATATATATGTGGATATGTTTAGTCCATGTCACGATACACCATATATATGTGGATATGTTTAGGCCATGTCACGATACACCATATATATGTGGATATGTTTAGTCCATGTCACGATACACCATATATATGTGGATATGTTTAGTCCATGTCACGATACACCATATAATATATGTTGGATATGTTTAGGCCATGTCACGATACACCATATATATGTGGATATGTTTAGTCCATGTCACGATACACCATATATATGTGGATATGTTTAGTCCATGTCACGATACACCATATATATGTGGATATGTTTAGTCCATGTCACGATACACCATATATATGTGGATATGTTTAGGCCATGTCACGATACACCATATATATGTGGATATGTTTAGACATGTCACGATACAACATATATATGTGGATATGTTTAGTCCATGTCACGATACACCATATATATGTGGATATGTTTAGTCCATGTCACGATACACCATATATATGTGGATATGTTTAGGCCATGTCACGATACACCATATATATGTGGATATGTTTAGGCCATGTCACGATACACCATATATATGTGGATATGTTTAGTCCATGTCACGATACACCATATATATGTGGATATGTTTAGGCCATGTCACGATACACCATATATATGTGGATATGTTTAGTCCATGTCACGATACACCATATATATGTGGATATGTTTAGGCCATGTCACGATACACCATATATATGTGGATATGTTTAGTCCATGTCACGATACACCATATATATGTGGATATGTTTAGTCCATGTCACGATACACCATATATATGTGGATATGTTTAGTCCATGTCACGATACACCATATATATATGTGGATATGTTTAGGCCATGTCACGATACACCATATATATGTGGATATGTTTAAGCCATGTCACGATACAACATATATATGTGGATATGTTTAGTCCATGTCACGATACACCATATATATGTGGATATGTTTAGTCCATGTCACGATACACCATATATATGTGGATATGTTTAGACCATGTCACGATACACCATATATATGTGGATATGTTTAGGCCATGTCACGATACACCATATATATGTGGATATGTTTAGTACATGTCACGATACACCATATATATGTGGATATGTTTAGGCCATGTCACGATACACCATATATATGTGGATATGTTTAGTCCATGTCACGATACACCATATATATGTGGATATGTTTAGGCCATGTCACGATACACCATATATATGTGGATATGTTTAGTCCATGTCACGATACACCATATATATGTGGATATGTTTAGTCCATGTCACGATACACCATATATATGTGGATATGTTTAGTCCATGTCATGATACACCATATATATGTGGATATGTTTAGGCCATGTCATGATACACCATATATATGTGGATATGTTTAGGCCCATTGATTTATGTCACCATACACCATATATATGTGGATATGTTTAGTCCATGTCACGATACACCATATATATGTGGATATGTTTAGTCCATGTCACGATACACCATATATATGTGGATATGTTTAGTCCATGTCACGATACACCATATATATGTGGATATGTTTAGTCCATGTCACGATACACCATATATACGTGGATATGTTTAGGCCATGTCATGATACACCATATATATGTGGATATGTTTAGGCCATGTCACCATACACCATATATATGGGGATATGTTTAGTCCATGTCACGATACACCATATATATGTGGATATGTTTAAGCCATGTCACGATACACCATATATATGTGGATATGTTTAGGCCATGTCACGATACACCATATATATGTGGATATGTTTAGGCCATGTCACCATACACCATATATATGTGGATATGTTTAGTCCATGTCACGATACCCCATATATATGTGGATATGTTTAGTCCATGTCACGATACACCATATATATGTGGATATGTTTAGTCCATGTCACGATACACCATATATATGTGGATATGTTTAGTCCATGTCACGATACACCATATATATGTGGATATGTTTAGTCCATGTCACGATACACCATATATACGTGGATATGTTTAGGCCATGTCACGATACACCATATATATGTGGATATGTTTAGCCATGTCACGATACAACATATATATGTGGATATGTTTAGTCCATGTCACGATACACCATATATATGTGGATATGTTTAGTCCATGTCACGATACACCATATATATGTGGATATGTTTAGACCATGTCACGATACACCATATATATGTGGATATGTTTAGTCCATGTCACGATACACCATATATATGTGGATATGTTTAGGCCATGTCACGATACACCATATATATGTGGATATGTTTAGTACATGTCACGATACACCATATATATGTGGATATGTTTAGTCCATGTCACGATACACCATATATATGTGGATATGTTTAGTCCATGTCACGATACACCATATATATGTGGATATGTTTAGGCCATGTCACGATACAACATATATATGTGGATATGTTTAGTCCATGTCACGATACACCATATATATGTGGATATGTTTAGGCCATGTCACGATACAACATATATATGTGGATATGTTTAGGCCATGTCACGATACACCATATATATGTGGATATGTTTAGTCCATGTCACGATACACCATATATATGTGGATATGTTTAGGCCATGTCACGATACACCATATATATGTGGATATGTTTAGGCCATGTCACGATACACCATATATATGTGGATATGTTTAGTCCATGTCACGATACACCATATATATGTGGATATGTTTAGTCCATGTCACGATACACCATATATATGTGGATATGTTTAGGCCATGTCACGATACACCATATATATGTGGATATGTTTAGGCCATGTCACGATACACCATATATATGTGGATATGTTTAGGCCATGTCACGATACACCATATATATGTGGATATGTTTAGTCCATGTCACGATACACCATATATATATGTGGATATGTTTAGTCCATGTCACGATACACCATATATATATGTGGATATGTTCAGGCCATGTCACGATACACCATATATATGTGGATATGTTTAAGCCATGTCACGATACAACATATATATGTGGATATGTTTAGTCCATGTCACGATACACCATATATATGTGGATATGTTTAGTCCATGTCACGATACACCATATATATGTGGATATGTTTAGACCATGTCACGATACACCATATATATGTGGATATGTTTAGGCCATGTCACGATACACCATATATATGTGGATATGTTTAGTACATGTCACGATACACCATATATATGTGGATATGTTTAGGCCATGTCACGATACACCATATATATGTGGATATGTTTAGTCCATGTCACGATACACCATATATATGTGGATATGTTTAGGCCATGTCACGATACACCATATATATGTGGATATGTTTAGTCCATGTCACGATACACCATATATATGTGGATATGTTTAGTCCATGTCACGATACACCATATATATGTGGATATGTTTAGTCCATGTCATGATACACCATATATATGTGGATATGTTTAGGCCATGTCATGATACACCATATATATGTGGATATGTTTAGGCCATGTCACCATACACCATATATATGTGGATATGTTTAGTCCATGTCACGATACACCATATATATGTGGATATGTTTAGGCCATGTCACCATACACCATATATATGTGGATATGTTTAGTCATGTCACGATACACCATATATATGTGGATATGTTTAGTCCATGTCACGATACACCATATATATGTGGATATGTTTAGTCCATGTCACGATACACCATATATATGTGGATATGTTTAGTCCATGTCACGATACACCATATATATGTGGATATGTTTAGGCCATGTCACGATACAACATATATATGTGGATATGTTTAGTCCATGTCACCATACACCATATATATGTGGATATGTTTAGTCCATGTCACGATACACCATATATATGTGGATATGTTTAGTCCATGTCACGATACACCATATATATGTGGATATGTTTAGTCCATGTCACGATACACCATATATATGTGGATATGTTTAGGCCATGTCACGATACACCATATATATGTGGATATGTTTAGTCCATGTCACGATACACCATATATATGTGGATATGTTTAGTCCATGTCACGATACACCATATATACGTGGATATGTTTAGGCCATGTCATGATACACCATATATATGTGGATATGTTTAGGCCATGTCACCATACACCATATATATGGGGATATGTTTAGTCCATGTCACGATACACCATATATATGTGGATATGTTTAAGCCATGTCACGATACACCATATATATGTGGATATGTTTAGGCCATGTCACGATACACCATATATATGTGGATATGTTTAGGCCATGTCACCATACACCATATATATGTGGATATGTTTAGTCCATGTCACGATACACCATATATATGTGGATATGTTTAGTCCATGTCACGATACACCATATATATGTGGATATGTTTAGTCCATGTCACGATACACCATATATATGTGGATATGTTTAGTCCATGTCACGATACACCATATATATGTGGATATGTTTAGTCCATGTCACGATACACCATATATACGTGGATATGTTTAGGCCATGTCACGATACACCAAATATATGTGGATATGTTTAGTCCATGTCACGATACACCATATATATGTGGATATGTTTAGACCATGTCACGATACACCATATATATGTGGATATGTTTAGGCCATGTCACGATACACCATATATATGTGGATATGTTTAGTACATGTCACGATACACCATATATATGTGGATATGTTTAGTCCATGTCACGATACACCATATATATGTGGATATGTTTAGGCCATGTCACGATACACCATATATATGTGGATATGTTTAGACCATGTCACGATACACCATATATATGTGGATATGTTTAGGCCATGTCACGATACACCATATATATGTGGATATGTTTAGTACATGTCACGATACACCATATATATGTGGATATGTTTAGGCCATGTCACGATACAACATATATATGTGGATATGTTTAGTCCATGTCACGATACACCATATATATGTGGATATGTTTAGTCCATGTCACGATACACCATATATATGTGGATATGTTTAGGCCATGTCACGATACACCATATATATGTGGATATGTTTAGGCCATGTCACGATACACCATATATATGTGGATATGTTTAGGCCATGTCACGATACACCATATATATGTGGATATGTTTAGTCCATGTCACGATACACCATATATATATGTGGATATGTTTAGGCCATGTCACGATACACCATATATATGTGGATATGTTTAGTCCATGTCACGATACACCATATATATGTGGATATGTTTAGTCCATGTCACCATACACCATATATATGTGGATATGTTTAGTCCATGTCACGATACACCATATATATGTGGATATGTTTAGACCATGTCACGATACACCATATATATGTGGATATGTTTAGTCCATGTCACGATACACCATATATATGTGGATATGTTTAGGCCATGTCACGATACACCATATATATGTGGATATGTTTAAGCCATGTCACGATACAACATATATATGTGGATATGTTTAGTCCATGTCACGATACACCATATATATGTGGATATGTTTAGTCCATGTCACGATACACCATATATATGTGGATATGTTTAGTCCATGTCACGATACACCATATATATGTGGATATGTTTAGTCCATGTCACGATACACCATATATATGTGGATATGTTTAGACCATGTCACGATACACCATATATATGTGGATATGTTTAGTCCATGTCACGATACACCATATATATATGTGGATATGTTTAGGCCATGTCACGATACACCATATATATGTGGATATGTTTAAGCCATGTCACGATACAACATATATATGTGGATATGTTTAGTCCATGTCACGATACACCATATATATGTGGATATGTTTAGTCCATGTCACGATACACCATATATATGTGGATATGTTTAGACCATGTCACGATACACCATATATATGTGGATATGTTTAGGCCATGTCACGATACACCATATATATGTGGATATGTTTAGTACATGTCACGATACACCATATATATGTGGATATGTTTAGGCCATGTCACGATACACCATATATATGTGGATATGTTTAGTCCATGTCACGATACACCATATATATGTGGATATGTTTAGGCCATGTCACGATACACCATATATATGTGGATATGTTTAGTCCATGTCACGATACACCATATATATGTGGATATGTTTAGTCCATGTCACGATACACCATATATATGTGGATATGTTTAGTCCATGTCATGATACACCATATATATGTGGATATGTTTAGGCCATGTCATGATACACCATATATATGTGGATATGTTTAGGCCATGTCACCATACACCATATATATGTGGATATGTTTAGTCCATGTCACGATACACCATATATATGTGGATATGTTTAGGCCATGTCACCATACACCATATATATGTGGATATGTTTAGTCCATGTCACGATACACCATATATATGTGGATATGTTTAGTCCATGTCACGATACACCATATATATGTGGATATGTTTAGTCCATGTCACGATACACCATATATATGTGGATATGTTTAGTCCATGTCACGATACACCATATATATGTGGATATGTTTAGGCCATGTCACGATACAACATATATATGTGGATATGTTTAGTCCATGTCACGATACACCATATATATGTGGATATGTTTAGTCCATGTCATGATACACCATATATATGTGGATATGTTTAGTCCATGTCACGATACACCATATATATGTGGATATGTTTAAGCCATGTCACGATACACCATATATATGTGGATATGTTTAGTCCATGTCATGATACACCATATATATGTGGATATGTTTAGTCCATGTCACGATACACCATATATATGTGGATATGTTTAAGCCATGTCACGATACACCATATATATGTGGATATGTTTAGGCCATGTCACCATACACCATATATATGTGGATATGTTTAGTCCATGTCACGATACACCATATATATGTGGATATGTTTAGGCCATGTCACGATACACCATATATATGTGGATATGTTTAGTCCATGTCACGATACACCATATATATGTGGATATGTTTAGTCCATGTCACGATACACCATATATATGTGGATATGTTTAGTCCATGTCACGATACACCATATATACGTGGATATGTTTAGGCCATGTCACGATACACCATATATATGTGGATATGTTTAGTCCATGTCACGATACACCGTATATATGTGGATATGTTTAGTCCATGTCACGATACACCATATATATGTGGATATGTTTAGTCCATGTCACGATACACCATATATATGTGGATATGTTTAGTCCATGTCACGATACACCATATATATGTGGATATGTTTAGACCATGTCACGATACACCATATATATGTGGATATGTTTAGGCCATGTCACGATACACCATATATATGTGGATATGTTTAGTACATGTCACGATACACCATATATATGTGGATATGTTTAGGCCATGTCACGATACAACATATATATGTGGATATGTTTAGTCCATGTCACGATACACCATATATATGTGGATATGTTTAGGCCATGTCACGATACAACATATATATGTGGATATGTTTAGGCCATGTCACGATACACCATATATATGTGGATATGTTTAGGCCATGTCACGATACACCATATATATGTGGATATGTTTAGGCCATGTCACGATACACCATATATATGTGGATATGTTTAGTCCATGTCACGATACACCATATATATATGTGGATATGTTTAGGCCATGTCACGATACACCATATATATGTGGATATGTTTAGACCATGTCACGATACACCATATATATGTGGATATGTTTAGTCCATGTCACGATACACCATATATATATGTGGATATGTTTAGGCCATGTCACGATACACCATATATATGTGGATATGTTTAAGCCATGTCACGATACAACATATATATGTGGATATGTTTAGTCCATGTCACGATACACCATATATATGTGGATATGTTTAGTCCATGTCACGATACACCATATATATGTGGATATGTTTAGACCATGTCACGATACACCATATATATGTGGATATGTTTAGGCCATGTCACGATACACCATATATATGTGGATATGTTTAGTACATGTCACGATACACCATATATATGTGGATATGTTTAGGCCATGTCACGATACACCATATATATGTGGATATGTTTAGTCCATGTCACGATACACCATATATATGTGGATATGTTTAGGCCATGTCACGATACACCATATATATGTGGATATGTTTAGTCCATGTCACGATACACCATATATATGTGGATATGTTTAGTCCATGTCACGATACACCATATATATGTGGATATGTTTAGTCCATGTCATGATACACCATATATATGTGGATATGTTTAGGCCATGTCATGATACACCATATATATGTGGATATGTTTAGGCCATGTCACCATACACCATATATATGTGGATATGTTTAGTCCATGTCACGATACACCATATATATGTGGATATGTTTAGGCCATGTCACCATACACCATATATATGTGGATATGTTTAGTCCATGTCACGATACACCATATATATGTGGATATGTTTAGTCCATGTCACGATACACCATATATATGTGGATATGTTTAGTCCATGTCACGATACACCATATATATGTGGATATGTTTAGTCCATGTCACGATACACCATATATATGTGGATATGTTTAGTCCATGTCACGATACACCATATATATGTGGATATGTTTAGGCCATGTCACGATACAACATATATATGTGGATATGTTTAGTCCATGTCACCATACACCATATATATGTGGATATGTTTAGTCCATGTCACGATACACCATATATATGTGGATATGTTTAGTCCATGTCACGATACACCATATATATGTGGATATGTTTAGTCCATGTCATGATACACCATATATATGTGGATATGTTTAGTCCATGTCACGATACACCATATATATGTGGATATGTTTAGTCCATGTCACGATACACCATATATATGTGGATATGTTTAGTCCATGTCACGATACACCATATATATGTGGATATGTTTAGGCCATGTCATGATACACCATATATATGTGGATATGTTTAGGCCATGTCACGATACACCATATATATGTGGATATGTTTAGTCCATGTCACGATACACCATATATATGTGGATATGTTTAGGCCATGTCACGATACACCATATATATGTGGATATGTTTAGACCATGTCACGATACACCATATATATGTGGATATGTTTAGACCATGTCACGATACACCATATATATGTGGATATGTTTAGTCCATGTCACGATATACCATATATATGTGGATATGTTTAGTCCATGTCACGATACACCATATATATGTGGATATGTTTAGTCCATGTCACGATACACCATATATATGTGGATATGTTTAGACCATGTCACGATACACCATATATATGTGGATATGTTTAGTCCATGTCACGATACACCATATATATGTGGATATGTTTAGGCCATGTCACGATACACCATTTATATGTGGATATGTTTAGTCCATGTCACGATACACCATATATATGTGGATATGTTTAGTCCATGTCACGATACACCATATATATGTGGATATGTTTAGTCCATGTCACGATACACCATATATATGTGGATATGTTTAGTCCATGTCACCATACAACATATATATGTGGATATGTTTAGGCCATGTCACGATACACCATATATATGTGGATATGTTTAGGCCATGTCACGATACACCATATATATGTGGATATGTTTAGGCCATGTCACGATACACCATATATATGTGGATATTTTGCCTTAGCCTTGAATGAACACTTGATGCATATAATCCCAGCAGTATGATGATTCTATGTGTCTACATTCAAACATTCTTCTTCATACTGCATTGTGGAACATGATTGGCTGTAGACAAACAACGTCTAACTTTCACTTTCGATAGTGGCGCCTTAATTATTGGCCGATATCGGATCAATACATCGGTATTGGCATGAATCGTACATCTAGTAGTGTGTAATGTTAGAAAAGTTTGATCAGGTGAAATGAGTCCAACAAAGCAGTGTTTTTGTGACTGAGATACAGTCTGGTGTGCCGTGGGAGATGATCTAATTTCACCTAATTGGGTTAAAAATATTGCTTGATTTTATCCACCTTAGTGATTAGGACACCTGATTGTCATCATTTGGATGGGCGGCCAAATACTTTGGGCAATATATAGAGTATCTTGCAGAAATGTAGACGTGTGCAGGAAGTGGTGCTGGCAGCAAATAAGTGGCCAACTTGCTGCGTGTAATCAATGGAGACGTCAGCGAGTCATGAACACTTTGGCCGTGTGAGGAAGGCAAACACCGGCGCCCTCCTGAAGCCTCAATGGGGTCCTTCTCACATGCCGGCCCACGCTTGCCAAGTCAAACGCAATATGAGCGCGGTCAGGGTTACCGCATCATTAAGTTTTGAAAGCGCTGAGTCAGCTCAAAGTGACCTGCACCCAGTAGACATTTTAACACGTTTTTTTTTTTTTTTTAATACGCTTTGCTGTACTTTACTGTTATTTTACACTATTTGCTAACACCTTGACTGTGTTTTAAAACCCACCGTGGGAGTATAACATATTTTTTTTACTGGCACAATAAAATTATTTTACTGCATTGCTGCATTATTACACTTTTTCTTTATAAACAATAAGTTGTAACTATAGCAAGGGTCTTTATTTGCCAAATAGGCAATAATTATTTCTTAACCTTTTAAAGCCTGAACAACTAAATAATTGACAGAAAAATCTGATTATTTAAAACTGAAGCTTTTATTGGTGCCTCTAAACAAATCTTTTATTAAATTTTGTATTTTTTACAAAAGTCTATTTTCATGAATGACTTTCAATTTGTATCATATTTGACACAACCGTTCACAAAATATTTGTTGTTATTTTTTTTAAACAAACCAAAACATGTTCTTCCCCCAGCAGCTCCAGATCACTTGGATTCACAATTTTTTGGGCATTTTCAAAGCTGTTATTTTCCATGTAAAAAAAGATACAAAGTCGACATAATTTTGTTTTTAATGTGATTTGTTTTTTCCACTCATAAAAATCTGAATGATGGATATGTATATTTTACCTCTCAGTATACCATATTATGTATTGTAAACACTATTTATTAGAAACATCTGAAGACTGCATGTTGCTCGATGGTATTTTTTATGCATGAAATGCAATAAAATGCCAATTGACTAATTTACATTACATTTTACACCTGCTGTTTCAATTTTGATACATTTTCAAAACAGTTTTATGATACAATATGAAATATTGAGTAATTTCACCTTGCATCAACAATATATATATATATATATATATATATATATATATATATATATATATATATATATATATATATATATATGTATATATATATATATATATATATATATATATATATATATATATATATATATATACATATATACATATATATATATATATATATATATATATATATATATATATATATATATATATATATATATATATATATATGATAGGATGGAGCTAGACCGTGTAGTATTTATACCTAAGTAGTAAAACCTTAAAATCACATCTTAAGTGCACAGGAAGCCAGTGCAGGTGAGCCAGTATAGGTATATATGTAGGGATATAAAGGTATATATAGTGTAGGTATATATGTATATAAAGGTATATATAGTATAGGTATATATGTATATAAAGGTATATATAGTATAGGTATATATGTAGGTATATATGTATATAAAGGTATATATAGTATAGGTATATATGTATATAAAGGTATATATAGTATAGGTATATATGTAGGTATATATGTATATAAAGGTATATATAGTATAGGTATATATGTAGGTATATATGTATATATAGTATAGGTATATATGTAGGTATATATGTATATGAAGGTATATATAGTATAGGTATATATGTAGGTATATATGTATATAAAGGTATATATAGTATAGGTATATATGTAGGTATATATGTATATAAAGGTATATATAGTATAGGTGTATATGTATATAAAGGTATATATAGTATAGGTATATATGTAGGTATATATGTATATAAAAGTATATATAGTATAGGTATATATGTATATAAATGTATATATAGTATAGGTATATATGTATATAAAGGTATACAAATGTATATATAGTATAGGTATATATGTAGGTATATATGTATATAAAGGTATATATAGTATAGGTGTATATGTATATAAAGGTATATATAGTATAAGTATATATGTAGGTATATATGTATATAAAGGTATATATAGTATAGGTATATATGTAGGTATATATGTATATAAAGGTATATATAGTATAGGTGTATATGTATATAAAGGTATATATAGTATAGGTATATATGTAGGTATATATGTATATAAAAGTATACAGTGGGGCAAAAAAGTATTTAGTCAGCCACCCATTGACAATCAATGGGTGGCTGACTAAATACTTTTTTGCCCCACTGTATATAGTATAGGTATATATGTATATAAAGGTATATATGGTATAGGTATATATGTATATAAAGGTGTATATATAGTATAGGTATATATGTATATAAAGGTATACAAATGTATATATAGTATAGGTATATATGTATATAAAGGTATACAAATGTATATATAGTATAGGTATATATGTAGGTATATATGTATATAAAGGTATATATAGTATAGGTATATATGTATATAAAGGTATACAAAAGTGTATATATAGTATAGGTATATATGTAGGTACATATGTATATAAAGGTATATATAGTATAGGTATATATGTATATAAAGGTGTATATATAGCATAGGTATATATGTAGGTATATATGTATATAAAAGTATATATAGCTTAGGTATATATGTAGGTATATATGTATATAAAGGTATATACAGTATAGGCGTGATATGATCAAACTCTACACAGCACTCGACAACGGCACGTTATTTGCCGATTATAATTATTGATTTGCAAAAAAATATTTTTTGGGACCCATAATCTCCCACGGCACACCAGACAATATCTCACGCGGCACAGTGGTTGAAAAACACTGCTCAACTGGCCTGGCATGCATGTTACAGTGTGCGCGTCTGCAGGTAGACAAAGACAAGTTGTGTAAGTGTGTGTGTGTGCGTGTGTGTGTGTGTGCGTGTGTGTGTGCTGACACTTAATGTTTAACCAGCGTGTCAGAGAGGTCAGAGGCGGAGTTGTTCATTAAAAAAAGCACCAAATCGATGATTTCCTTCCTGTGGTTTGCTGGCCTGGCAGGGGTCTACTTACTTCCCCACCTGCGCTGACACAATGACCTTTATCTGGCCACGGGAGATGATTGCGTAACCGCAGCTGATAGCAGCTTCCTCTCCCGAGCTATCAGAAGTGGCGCACTACCCCAAATAGACGCTTTGGGGTAGCTGCCTTTTCATATTTTAAGGCGGCCTTTGTAGCCGTGGCAACAGGTGCATTGTGCGGCGCGTCGTTAGTCGCCGCCAACGGTATCAAGGCAAACAGACCACACCTTTTTTTTTTTTTTGCGAGGGTCGTTTGGCCGCGTTAATCATACACCCTGCACGCTCACAGGAAGCTGTTCACATGTGTGGGGGTGTGACAAGTACACTCTGAGCTGGTGAAGGGCTGAGTGTGTGCGTGTGTGTGTGTGTGTGTGTGTGTGTGTGTGTGTGTGTGTGTGTGTGTGTGTGTGTGTGTGCACAAAAAAAAAAATCGATTTACTTCAGAATCGCGATTCTTATTCATCCTGATTCTAAATCCATTAAAATACATTTCAAAAATCTATTTAAATATCAACACTAAAGTGGCTCTAGTGTGTGAATGTTGTCTGTTTATCTGTGTTGGCCCTGCAATGAGGTGGCGACTTGTCCGGGGTGTGCCCCGCCTTCCGCCCGAATGCAGCTGGGATAGGCTCAAGCACCCCCCGCAACCCCGAAAGGGACAAACGGTAGAAAAATGTATGGATGGATATATAAATATATACATACATGTCCGTACGTACATATATACACATACATTATACACGCATGCACATATATACATATAAACACATATACACATATTGTATATAAACACATATGCACAAACTGTATATAAATATACATACATATATACATACATATACACACAAATATATATACACGTATACATATATACACACAATATATTTATATATATATATACACATACATATATGCACATATAAATACACATACATATAAATATACATACATATATACATATACACACAAATATATATACACGTATACATATATACACACAATATATTTATATATATACACATACATATATGCACATATAAATACACATACATGTAAATATACATACATATATACAAATACACACAAATATATATACACGTATACATATATACACACAATATATTTATATATATACACATACATATATGCACATATAAATACACATACATATCCCCCGAAGGGAATAAGCGGTAGAAAATGGATGGATGGATGGATAAATATACATACATATATACATATACACACAAATATAAATACATATATACACACAATTATATATACACATACATATATGCATGTATAAATACACATACATATATACATACATATACATATATATATATATATACACATTCACATACATATATACACAAGTAGCATTATCACTGCAGGACGAGGAATAGCTGAACATGCTTCACTACACACCGTAGCTCACCGGCGTCAAAATGTAAACAAACGCCATGGGTGGATCTACACCTGACATACACTGTAATGATACAGGCACGTATCTAGTTGATACTACTATGATTACATCGATATTTTTTGGCATCACAACATCTTTTAACCCATTTTTAAAAAATTCATATTATGTTCATAAACTCAGTAAATACGTCCCTGGACACATGAGGACTTGAATACGACCAATGTATGATCCTGTAACTACTTGGTATCTGATTGATACCCAAATGTGTGGTATCATCCAAAACTAATGTCAAGTATCAAAGAAGAGAAGAATAAGTGATTATTACATTTGAACAGAAGTGTAGATAGAACATGTTGAAAGAGAAAGTAAGCAGATATTAACAGTAAATGAAAAAGTAGATTAATAATACATTTTTACAGTTTGTCCCTCATAATGTAGACAAAATAAGTAGATAAATGACACAATATGTTACTGCATACGTCAGCAGACTAATTAGGAGCCTTTGTTTGTTTACTTACTACTAAAAGACAAGTTGTCTAGTATGTTCACTATTTTATTTAAGGACTAAATGACACTAATAAGCATATGTTTCATGTACACTAAGATTTGTTGTTAAAATAAAGCCAATAATGCAGTTTTTTTGTGGTCCCCTTTATTTAGACAAGTACCGAAAAGTAAAATATAACACTAATCTAGACTTAGACTTAGACAAACTTTAATGATCCACAAGGGAAATTGTTCCACACTGTAGCTCAGTTACAAAGGATGGAAAGTGTAAGGATGGAAAAGATAATGAAGGTATAAAGTAGACTAAAAAGGTACCATAGTAGCAATATAAAATATAACACTTTAGTATGAGGAACATATTCACCATTAATGAGTTGCTTATTAACATGCAAATTAGTAACATATTGACTCTTAATTAGTCATTATTAAGTACTTATTCATGCTTTATTCTGTTACTTAGAATATGTTCCGCATACTAAAGTGTTGTCCGTATATGCAATATTTACATATTATACATACAGTATATCAGTGTTTTTCAACCACTGTGCCGCAGCACACTAGTGTGCCGTGAGATACAGTCTGGTGTGCCGTGGGAGATTATCTAATTTCACCTATTTGGGTTAAAAATATTTTTTGCAAACCAGTAATTATAGTCTGCAAATGATGTGTTGTTGTTGAGTGTCAGTGCACAGTAACCGTGTAATACTCTTCCATATCAGTAGGTGGCAGCAGGTAGCTAATTGCTTTGTAGATGTCGGAAACAGCGGGAGGCAGAGTGCAGGTAAAAAGGTGTCTAATGCTTAAACCAAAAATAAACAAAAGGCGAGTGCCCCTAAGAAAAGGCATTGAAGCTGAGGGAAGGCTGTGCAGAACGAAACTAAAACTGAACTGGCTGCAAAGTAAACAAAAACAGAATGCTGGACGACAGCAAAGACTTACTGTGGAGCAAAGACGGCGTCCACAAAGTACATCCGAACATGACATGACAATCAACAATGTCCCCACAAAAAAGGATAAAAACAACTGAAATATTCTTGATTGCTAAAAACAAAGTAGATGCGGGGAATATCGCTCAAAGGAAGACATGAAACTGCTACAGGAAAATACTAAAAAAAAACAGGAAAAGCCACTGAAATAGGAGCGCAAGACAAGAACTAAAACACTACACTCAGGAAAACGTCAAAAAAGTCCAAATAAGTCAGGGTGTGATGTGACAGGTGGTGACAGTACACCTACTTTGAGACAAGAGCTATAGTGATGCATGCTTGGTTATGCTTTAAAGTCATATCCAACAATTGCGACGACGACTTTTTACTGTCAACTGAGTTTAGTTTTTTAATGATTTCTGCGGGTGGTGTGCCTCCGCATTTTTTCAATGAATGAAATGTGCTTTGGCTCAAAAAAAGTTGAAAAACACTATATATTATTGTATTTTTATATCATATATATATACAAAATATAACAAATACCATGTACAATATTACAGTATATGTAACACCTGCCTTAAATCTGGAGATTTAAGCGTAGAAAAGAAAATGAACACATGACTTATTTATAACATTTTATGACTGAGGCCCTCCTGGGTTCCTGGGACCAAACCTGAGGGGAGCCATAAGGTAAAAACTAATGTATATATTGTATAGCTTTTATCCATCCATCCCTCCATTGTCTACCGCTTGTCCCTCTCGGGGTCGCAGGGGGTGCTGGAGCCTATCTCAGCTGCATTCGGGCGGAAGGCGGGGTACACCCTGGACAAGTCACCACCTCATCACAGGGCCAACACAGACAACATTCACACTCACAATCACACACAAAGGCCAATTTAGTGTTATTTATGTTTCAATTATCTAACTAAGTAAACTTTTTTTATGTTTTAAGTATATTTTGAGATATGTTATTATTTGAAATTGACAACTTATTAAATTTCAGCAGACATGAGGTATACAGTATTTGCACAAACTTTCGGTATCGGATCGATATCGCTGATACCGGCCTGAATTTGAATGGGTATCGGATTGTTTAAAAAGGAAAAATATCAAAACGGCCGTGTTGATTCTCCAGTGTTAAAGATGTGGACCCCCCGCTGTGGTCCACGTCACACAGTGTTTCAACAATGAAGTGGACACTTCCAGCAACAAACTTTCCAGTTCAAGTCGGCCTCATTACCGCCCGGGTCCGAGCACGGCGGGGGGGGGGGGGCGAGGGGCTTTCTCCCAGACGCACTTTAATGGCAGTAAAACGGGGAGAGAGAAAAAAAAAAAGGCTCTAAGGTTACGAGACGGCGAATATCTTTGGAGGAGACGGCCCGCTCTCCCTTTTGTCCCGGGGACTGGAGCCAGTCATAAATGGCTGCTCACACCAACAGAAAAGACTCCCGCTTGCCTTTATGTGACTCACTAGTCACTCCCCGCGGCTCTGCTGGCGAGTCCAGGAGCTGGAGTGTGGATTTAGGAAGCGCTTAAAGTTTGTCGTAAATATTGTCTGCTCTTAAACTGCATCACATTTCATTTTACAATCAACCTACGATGAAGATGGTAGGTGGAGTGTATATATATATATATATATATATATATATATATATATATATATATATATATATATATATATATATATATATTCATTAACTAGATCCACTCAACGTCCATTGCACCGGTTGCAATTATAGCCCATTGGGTTGAGTTTTTCCTTGCCCTGATGTGAGATCTGAGCCCAGGATGTCGTTGTGGCTGGTGCAGCCCTTTGAGATGCTCGTGATTTAGGGCTATACAAGTAAACATTGATTGATTTGATTGATATAAACTAAATGTCATCCATACTTTGTGGAAATTTCCCCACCACTGCCGTGATAATTAAAGGCCTACTGAAAGCCACTACTACCGACCACGCAGTCTGATAGTTTATATATCAATGATGAAATCTTAACATTATAACACATGCCAATACGGCCGGGTTAACTTATAAAGTGACATTTTAAATTTGCCGCTAAACTTCCGGTTCGAAACGCCTCTGAGGATGACGTATGCGCGTGACGTAGCCCGGGGAACACGGGTATGCCTTCCACATTGAAGCCAATACGAAAAAGCTCTATTTTCATTTCATAATTCCACAGTATTCTGGACATCTGTGTTCGTCAATCTGTTTCAATCATGTTCATTGCATTATGGAGAAGGAAGCTGAGCAAGCAAAGAAGAAAGTTGTCGGTGCGAAATGGACGTATTTTTCGAACGTAGTCAGCAACAACAGTACACAGCCGGCGCTTCTTTGTTTACATTCCCGAAAGATGCAGTCAAGATGGAAGAACTCGGATAACAGAGACTCTAACCAGGAGGACTTTTGACATCGATACACAGACGCCTGTAGAGAACTGGGACAACACAGACTCTTACCAGGATTACTTTGATTTGGATGACAAAGACGCAGACGTGCTACTGTGAGTATGCAGCTTTGGCTTCTAAACATTTGATCGCTTGACCGTATGTGCGCAACTTTTTTTTGCGTATGTACGTAACTTTTTTAAAATATATAAGCTTTATGAACCTTGGGTTAGGTGAACGGTCTTTTGGGCTGAGTGATTGTGTGTGTTGATCAGGTGTTTGAATTGTATTGGCGTGTTCTATGGAGCTAGGAGCTAGCAGAGGAGCTAGGAGCTAGCGTAACAAACACGCAGGTGTTTTTATGCAGGATTAATTTGTGGCATATTAAATATAAGCCTGGTTGTGTTGTGGCTAATAGAGTATATATATGTCTTGTGTTTATTTACTGTTGTAGTCATTCCCAGCTGAATATCAGGTCACCCCCGCCTCTCACAGCATCTTCCCTATCTGAATAGCTTCAACTCCCCACTAGTCCTTCACTTGCACTTTACTCATCCACAAATCTTTCATCCTCGCTCAAATTAATGGGGAAATTGTCGCTTCCTCGGTCCGAATCTCTCTCACTTCATGCGGCCATCATTGTAAACAATAGGGAACTTTGCGTATATGTTCAACTGACTACGTCACGCTACTTCCGGTAGGGGCAAGCCTTTTTTTTATCAGATACCAAAAGTTGCAATCTTTATCGTCGTCGTTCTATACTAAATCCTTTCAGCAAAAATATGGCAATATCGCGAAATGATCAAGTATGACACATAGAATAGATCTGCTATCCCCGTTTAAATAAAAAAAAATCATTTCAGTAGGCCTTTAAGGGAACACTGTCTGTAAATTTTGGGGGATTTTTACTTCAAATGTTCAAAATGTTTGGGATCACGCAGAAAAAAATACTTTCATAGCACAAACGCAACTGTTGATGTTTATTATCCATCATCAATATCGTGATTGTAGCTCTTCTTCTCCTCACTCTTGATTGTTTTCTCCATTCACCAAGCAAACTCCACCTTTTGTGATCTTTGATTTAAGTCTCTCTGACTCCCCTTAGTTTAGTGTCACCCCATCACTAACACTCTGTTATCTTTGGGCTAGAACCAACCAACTCATGTTTAGTGTCCCAGCACCAGAGATGAGTTTCCTTTGAGGGGCTACTTAGCCCTGAAAATTGATATGCATCAGTGTAATAATTCAAAGGTGCAGTAATGACCATAATGCCTTGTTAACCTCCCTGCAGAGGTCACATACCCCCTCTGACGTGGGCCCTAAGTCATTCAAAAGCTTGTTTACATAATGCCTCAATCCTTGAAAGAACTTAACCAACGCTTATTAGAGGATGTACCTTGGACCTTAGCGTGTATGAAGACATTACAAGTCCTTGTTTCAGAATCAAGACTTTAGGCCTCGTTCACACTGCAGGTCAATTCAGGTTATTTTTTCTTCAAATTTTTCATAACCGACCCAGGCCTCTTTCGTTTCTGGATATTAATCCGATATATATGCGATGCGTCCTCAATGTGAACGCTCCCGCACTCAGTCCGCGTTCATCCGACCAGAACGTCATCATTATTTGCCAAAATAGACGGTTACAAAATTAAGGCTGCAGCTAACGATTATTTTTCTATCGATTAATCTATAGATTATTTTTTTTCGATTAATCGGTTAATCTATAGATTATTTTTTTCGATTAATCTATAGATTATTTTTCCTTTTACCGATTATTTTTGTATTCAAAATGAAGATGAAAAAATAAATGTAGGCCCGTTTTTTTAAAAGGCATGACTTTTATTTACAAAAAAAAAGAAGTATGGCCACTCAGTCAACATTGACAACAACATGACTAAATATTCTGTAACAATGTAAACATTTAAAACTTTTAACATTTAACAAAATTAAAAGTAGCTTATTTGCTTTTTAATGTGCAAATATAAAAGTCAACATCCAGTGCAAATCTTAATATTCTGCAATAGTATAAGCATTTCAAAAGTAAAAGTATTGCTAATTTTGCTTTAAAATGTGCAAAAATAAAGATAAACATCCAATACAAAAAAGTGCAAAAGGAAATATTCTGTAACAACAGTGTAAACATTTCAACAAAAGTGAAAGTATTGCTTATTTGCTAAAATGTGCAAAAATAAAGATAAACATCCAATACAAAAAAGTGCCAATCTAAATATTCTGGAGCACTGTAAACATTAAGTATTGCTTCTAAAATGTGCAAAATAAACATCCAGTCCAACACAGTACACAATAACCAATTCTACTCATTCCAGTGAGTGACTAACAGTTGTAATGAAGAAAGGTTAGCATGTGTACATGCTCTGGTTCTTTTCTGGTTTACAATATTCCCAGCAGCTGAAAATAGGCGCTCAAAAGGGGTCGATGTGGCTGGAACTGAGAGGTAATGGTAGTGTGACGTAAATATGCGACGCGTCGACGCACAAAAACGGCGTCGACGTATTTACGTAACCGATGACGTCGACTATGTCGACGCGTCGTTTCAGCCTTATACAAAATAAGTAGTTGATCAACTGAGCAGAAAACAGGTGAAAATAAAATGTTTTAGGAACTCACGGGAAAGTTTTAGATTCAAGATTGTTTATTGTCATATGCACAGTTAAACAGACCGTTTGCCGTAAAATGAACCACTCCTGTCTCCGACTGCTTGCCCACAGTCTTGCTCTTCCAGCAGACGTCCAAGCAGAATATCCCGTTAAACTGCCAAAATACTTGTCCCCTTCCTTCTTAATCTAGTTTGGTTCAGAAAATGTTGACTTTGATCGCACAAAACCCTTGAAGTTGCCACAAATGCGCCAGCACTGAGACGGACTAGAGTTGAAGCCATGTTTACTTCTGTAAACACTGCAGTGTGTGCGATACCAGGACATCAAGTCAGATTGCATTCACATTAGAAATCACTTTTTGTGTCATGTGAACGGTCACTAAAAAGATCTGATTCGACAAAAGAATCCGAATGGATCATAGCCTTCGTTTATTCCGGATCTAATTTGGACCGGTCCCTCGTACCATCCCAACCACGATCAGTTCTGACCATGTTTACTTCTGTAAACACTGCAGTGTGTGCGATACCAGGACATCAAGTCAGATTGCATTCACATTAGAAATCACTTTTTGTGTCATGTGAACGGTCACTAAAAAGATCTGATTTGACAAAAGAATCCGAATGGATCATAGCCTTCGTTTATTCCGGATCTAATTTGGACCGGTCCCTCGTACCATCCCAACCACGATCAGTTCTGACCATGTTTACTTCTGTAAACACTGCAGTGTGTGCGATACCAGCACATCAAGTCAGATTGCATTCACATTAGAAATCACTTTTTGTGCCATGTGAACGGTCACTAAAAAGATCTGATTCGACAAAAGAATCCGAATGGATCATAGCCTTCGTTTATTCCGGATCTAATTTGGACCGGTCCCTCGTACCATCCCAACCACGATCAGTTCTGACCATGTTTACTTCTGTAAACACTGCAGGACATCAAGTCAGATTGCATTCACATTAGAAATCACTTTTTGTGTCATGTGAACGGTCACTAAAAAGATCTGATTCGACAAAAGAATCCGAATGGATCATAGCCTTAGTCTATCTGGATCTAATTTGGACCGGTCCCTCGTACCATCCCAACCACGATCAGTTCTGACCATGTTTGCTTCTGTAAACACTGCAGTGTGTGCGATACCAGGACATCAAGTCAGATTGCATTCACATTAGAAATCACTTTTTTTGTCATGTGAAGGGTCACTAAAAAGATCTGATTTGACAAAAAAAATCAGAATGGATCATAGCCTTAGTCTATTCCGGATCTAATTTGGACCGGCCCCTTGTACCCTCCCAACCACGATCAGTTCTGACCATGTTTGCTTCTGTAAACACTGCAGTGTGTGCGATACCAGGACATCAAGTCAGATTGCATTCACATTAGAAATCACTTTTTTTGTCATGTGAAGGGTCACTAAAAAGATCTGATTTGACAAAAAAAAATCCGAATGGATCATAGCCTTAGTCTTTTCTGGATCTAATTTGGACCGGTTTCTCGTACCATCCCAACCACGATCAGTTCTGACCATCTTCTTCTTCTGTGAACCTTGGGTGCACTTGGGGACGGCGTGAAAATAGTGTCAAAGTACTTTGAGTACCTTGAAGGTAGAAAAACGCTATACAAGTATAACCCATTTACCATTTACTTCACGCTCAACAGCCAGCTCATTTCTGAGGCCCCCGGTCCTGTCCTTGAACTCTGACCCTCCCTGAGCTGGAACGGGAAAGGCTCCTACCAGCTCGCGCTAACCGGAAAAGGAAACCCAACACCGACATCTCTTCCATAGGATTGTCAAGCTTTACTAAAAATAAACAAACAATGAAACAACTCCCTTCTTTTGGATGTTGTGGCCCCCACCGAGCACACCTATAATTACCCTTCTCTCCGTTTAGGTTGGAATGCATCCTAAACACAATTATGTCTCTCTCTAATAGTAATAATGATAGGCCTCGGGGGGAGATGCCTGCAACTCTATTCCAGGGTTGTCCCCATGCCAATATTTTGGTACTTTTCAAAATAAAGGGGACAACAAAGAAAATGTCATTATTGGCTTTATTTGAACAGGAAATCTCAGGATACATTAAACTAGTGTTGTTCCGATACCGGTACCACAATTATTTCGGTACTTTTCTAAATGAAGGTGACCACAAAAAAATGGCATTATTGGGTTTATTTTAACAAAAAATCTTAGGGTACATGAAACATATGTTTATTATTGTCATTTAGTCCTTAAATAAAATAGTGAACATACTAGACAACTTGTCTTTTAGTCGCAAGTAAACAAACAAAGACTCCTAATTAGTCTGCTGACGTATGCAGTAACATATTGTGTCATTTATTCTATTATTTTGTCAAAATTAATAAAGGACAAGCTGTAAAAAATTATTATTAATCTACTTGTTCATTTACTTTTAATATCTGCTTACTTTCTGTTTTAACATGTTCTATCTACACTTCTGTTAAAATGTAATAATCACTCATTCTTCTCTTCTTTGATACTTGACATTAGTTTTGGATGATACCACGCATTTAGGTATCAATCCGATACCAAGTAGTTACAGGATCATACATTGGTCATATTCAAAGTCCTCATGTGTCCAGGGACGTATTTCCTGACTTTGTAAACATCATATGAATTTAAAAAAAACTAAATATGTTGTGATGCCAAAAAATATCAATGTAATCATAGTAGTTTCGACGAGATACGTGTCTGTACTTGGTATCATTACAGTGGAACCCATGGCGTTTGTTTACATTGTGACGCCGGTGAGCTACGGTGTGTAGTGAAGCATGTTTAGCTATTCCTCATCCTGCAGTGATAATGATACTTGTAAGAAACATACTTTGTCGCCATGGAGACAATGATTAGGGATTTAGAAGTAGCTAAAACACTGTGGATGGACGTTAGCCGCTAGCTAGCTAGCCATGTCTTAAAGCACCTCTTCCTGAGGGTGTTTCAGTGTTATAACTTCACCTTTATCCTTCACCTAAATGCGTCCGTTCTCCCTTTTCTGTCCACACACTGTGTCTGCTTGTAAGTACTCTGTGTGTGCGCGCTGCCCAACATGCTCGTAAAACCAGCAATGTCATGACGTGACTTCGACGCGGGCCGTCGGGCATGTTTTCATCATGAAAGAAAGGAAGGCTTAAAAGAATGGTTAAAAGTTGAAGCTGGCCCATAAAAGATGAAGCGACGTCCAAAGGAGGCTTTGTTGTGGAAGTGTAGATAGCGTACCTGTCACCACCACACATGTGGCGTCTCGCCATCTTTTCTCCGCGCATGCAGGGCTCTCCTTTATGGCACTTTTTTCACGCTTTGCCACACATGACAAGACTTTATGGGCCATATTTTCTCTGCACAATTTGTCTGTGGAGCAAAAGTGACACAGCCGTTACATTTAGAGGCTGCGAGCCCATAAAGTAGCCTCCTCCTATTTCAGACCATAACCACGGCCTGGCCGCCATTAACCCCACCTCCTGTGTCCACTTAACCCTTTCACACTCTGCCAGTGCACCATGTGGGAACCTTCTGGCACCTAACGGTTCCATCCCATTCCTGGGGCGACAATTCCATTCAGAATCGATTCTCGATTCAAACCCATTTTCGCAATGTATAATTTGCTGTAATGATGATAATTATAATGACGTAACACAACATAAACACAACACAACCATTACCCAGAATCCCATGCAGCCCTAACTCTTCCGGTCTACATTATACACCCCCGCTACCACCAAATCCCCCCACACATCAACCCCCCCCCCTCTCCGTGCGTTGGTTGAGCGGAAGAGTTAGGGCTGCATGGGATTCTGGGTATTGGTACCGTCAGTGTAAGATGTGTGGCTGCTGAGTTAGTACGCCTTGCTGGCACTTACGTGAGCAAGCTGAAATTGCATTCTACGTGTGGTCGAGCAGGTACACTGTTAGGGCAGACTGTAGAGGGCGCCAAATGCAGTGTCATCACGCTCTGATATTCGGGAGTCTCCCGGGAAAAATGAGAGGGTTGGCAAGCGTGACGCTATCAAGCGCCATTCATTCAAAACTCGCGGGCTGCACTAACATCAAATTTCCACATTAAAGTGCGTGCTGGTGCGTGTGTCGGAGACCCCTAGTTAACATAGCACAAAGCATTTAAGCTCTGTATGCAGTCTTTTTCATTTTAAATTAAAAATTTTTTGTGGCCCCCATTACTTTCTTTAATTTGTGAAACTTGCCAAAATGGCTCTTTGAGTGGTAAAGGTTGCCGACCCCTGGCATAGCTCATAACATCTTTCCCCCTATAAAGAAATAATGTTAACTCAATAAAGTGTATTTCTTTTTTTAGCTTTAACTTTTCATTTTTTAGCATTGTAACCACATTTGCAAACAACTTTTCTCTTCATAGAATTTTCTTTCAATAAAAGAAATAAAGTGCAAAAATGTCAAAGCATCATAACAAACAGTTATGTCAAATAGCAGCAGAAGTGCACTTTTTGGAGAGCTGTATTATTTCCAGTTTTGTGCACAAGGGACTGATTTTATTTAACACTATATTATTATTTATACACCTATAGTGATCACAGAGACAGGTTGTTTTTGTGTTACCTTATATATTTGTTTTTCTGAAAAAATCCCACTTAATATACTTTGGGTAACAACAGTCAATATTTTTTTTATTTTTTTTTATTTTTTAGGGGGGTAACAGTCAATATTTATTTATTTTTTATATTAAATTGTTTTCTTATATAATAAAAGTGATCTTTTGTTAAACCAAATATTGTGTGTTTTTTCCCATATACAACAACCTATCTGGACTCCATAAGAGAATCGATAAGGAATCGGTTCGATAAG
>NC_084758.1:8805021-8875021 GCF_033978785.1 Entelurus aequoreus
ATGAAGCTCTCTGCGTACTGTACGTGGGCTAATTGGAAGGTCACATGAAGTTTGGAGCTGTGCAGAAAGTCTTTGCACTATGCTGACCCTCTCTGTCGGTTTACCTGGCCTACCACTTGGTGGCTGAGTTGCTGTTGTTCCCAAACGTTTCACTTTTCTTATAATAAAGCCGACTTTGGAATATTTAGGAGGGAGGAAATTTCACGACTGTATTTGTCGCACAGGCTTATTAGTGATTGCCAGAGCCCAAAAAAAGTCTGCGGGCTATAGAGCGTTTTCTATTCGGGCTCCAATACTATGGAATGCCCTCCCGGTAAAAGTTAGAGATGCTACCTCAGTAGAAGCATTTAAGTCTCATCTTAAAACTCATTTGTATACTCTATACCAGGGGTCACCAACCTTTTTGCAACCAAGAGCTACTTCTTGGGTAGTGATTAACGCGAAGGGCTACCAGTTTGATACACACTTCAATAAATTGCCAGAAATAGCCAATTTGCTCAATTTACCTTTAACTCTATGTTATTATTAATAATTAATGATATTTACACTTAATTGAACGGTTTAAAAGAGGAGAAAACACCAAAAAAATGACAATTAAATTTTGAAACATAGTTTATCTTCAATTTCGACTCTTTAAAATTCAAAATTCAACCAAAAAAAAGAACAGAAAAACTAGCTCATTCGAATCTTTTTGAAAAAATAAAAAAAATAATTTATGGAACATCATTAGTAATTTTTCCTGATTAAGATTAATTTTAGAATTTTGATGACATGTTTTAAATAGGTTAAAATCCAATCGGCACTTTGTTAGAATATAGAACAAATTGGACCAAGCTATATTTCTAACAAAGACAAATCATTATTTCTTCTAGATTTTCCAGAACAAAAATTTTAAAAGAAATTCAAAAGACTTTGAAATAAGATTTACATTTGATTCTACAGATTTTCCAGAATAATTTTTTTGAATTTTAATCATAATAAATTTGAAGAAATATTTCACAAATATTCTTCGTCGAAAAAACAGAAGTTAAAATGAATAATTAAATTAAAATGTATATATTATTCTTTACAATAAAAAAAAAAAAATTTACTTGAACATTGATTTTAAATTGTCAGTAAAGAAGAGGAAGGAATTTAAAAGGTAAAAAAGGTATATGTGTTTAAAAATCCTAATATCATTTTTAAGGTTGTATTTTTTCTCTAAAATTGTTTTTCTGAAAGTTATAAGAAGCAAAGTAAAAAAATAAATGAATTTATTTAAACAAGTGAAGACCAAGTCTTTCAAATATTTTCTTGGATTTTCAAATTTTATTTGAGTTTTGTCTCTCTTAGAATTAAAAATGTCGGGCAAAGCGAGACCAGCTTGCTAGTAAAGAAATAAAATTTAAAAAATAGATGCAGGTCACTGGTAAGTGCTGCTATTTGAGCTATTTTTAGAACAGGCCGGCGGGCTACTCATCTGGTCCTTACGGGCTACCTGGTGCCCGCGGGCACCGCGTTGGTGACCCCTGCTCTAGCCTTTAAATAGACTCCCTTTTTAGACCAGTTGATCTGCCGTTTCTTTTCTTTTCTTTTCTACTCTGCTCCGGGGTGGACCGCTAGCCTGTCCATCGGATGGGGACATCTCTACGCTGCTGACCCGTCTCCGCTCGGGATGGTTCCTGCTGGCCCCACCATGGACTGGACTTTCACAATATTATGTCAGACCCACTCGACATCCATTGCTTTCGGTCTCCCCTAGAAGGGAGGGTTACCCACATATGCGGTCCTCTCCAAGGTTTCTCATAGTCATTCACATTGACGTCCCACTGGGGTGAGTTTTCCTTGCCCTGATGTGGGCTCTGTACCGAGGATGTCGTTGTGGCTTGTGCAGCCCTTTGAGACACTTGTGATTTAGGGCTATATAAATAAACATTGATTGATTGATTGATTGAATATAGTGTATACTGTATTTTACAGTACTGGTGTGTACTTTGACACACCTTCTCATGGACATGACCACGGCACCATCTCAAATCCACTCTCCCACTCCGAAGTGACAAGCAGTGATTTCCCAAAGTCGTAAACGCATCAGAGTCCGTAACCCGGACGTCAACATGGGTTGTTTTCCTGTTTGTATTTACGACCCGCCGCCTCAGCTTCGTTGGCGACGCTCGCTTCCTCCGCCTCAAGTTGGAACGGCAAGCAAGTCATTAAATGGGAGGACGAGTGGGAAGGGCCACACAAAGGAGAGAGAGAGTGGAAGTGAAGTGGGGTCAAGCCACCACCTGCTCCAAATGTTTGCGGCCTTAAATCTTTTTTTTTTTTTTTTTTTTTTTTGCAGTCAACCCACTTGGCTCGATAACATGTCCCCAGTCTGTAGTTGTCACCATGTTGACCACGTCTCAACTCACTCAAGTCCAGTCTTAGGTCAAACTTTTCCCCCACTAAAAATCAAACCATTTTAGTTTAGTTTAGTTTAGTCTTTATTTGAAGGGACAATGTACAGCAGGGGTCACCAACGCGGTGCCCGCGGGCACCAGGTAGCCCGTAAGGACCAGATGAGTAGCCCGCCGGCCTGTTCTAAAAATAGCTCAAATAGCTTTGCCCGACATTTTTAATTCTAAGAGAGACAAAACTCAAATAGAATTTGAAAATCCAAGAAAATATTTTAAAGACTTGGTCTTCACTTGTTTAAATAAATTCATTTATTTTTTTACTTTGCTTCTTATAACTTTCAGAAAAACAATTTTAGAGAAAAAATACAACCTTAAAAATGATATTAGGATTTTTAAACACATATACCTTTTTTACCTTTTAAATTCCTTCCTCTTCTTTACTGACAATTTAAAATCAATGTTCAAGTAAATTTTTTTTTTATTATTGTAAAGAATAATAAATACATTTTAATTTAATTATTCATTTTAACTTCTGTTTTTTCGACGAAGAATATTTGTGAAATATTTCTTCAAATTTATTATGATTAAAATTCAAAAAAATTATTCTGGAAAATCTGTAGAATCAAATTTAAATCTTATTTCAAAGTCTTTTGAATTTCTTTTAAAATTTTTGTTCTGGAAAATCTAGAAGAAATAATGATTTGTCTTTGTTAGAAATATAGCTTGGTCCAATTTGTTCTATATTCTAACAAAGTGCAGATTGGATTTTAACCTATTTAAAACATGTCATCAAAATTCTAAAATTAATCTTAATCAGGAAAAATTACTAATGATGTTCCATAAATTAATTTTTTTATTTTTTCAAAAAGATTCGAATGAGCTAGTTTTTCTGTTCTTTTTTTTGGTTGAATTTTAAATTTGAAAAAGTCGAAATTGAAGATAAACTATGTTTCAAAATGTAATTGTCATTTTTTTTGTGTTTTCTCCTCTTTTAAACCGTTCAATTAAGTGTAAATATCATTAATTATTAATAATAACATAGAGTTAAAGGTAAATTGAGCAAATTGGCTATTTCTGGCAATTTATTGAAGTGTGTATCAAACTGGTAGCCCTTCGCGTTAATCACTACCCAAGAAGTAGCTCTTGGTTGCAAAAAGGTTGGTGACCCCTGATGTACAGCAACATTAAGCTCAAAGACAGATATGTTCTGTACCAGATTATAGCTAACTAGCTCATTTCCATCTGCAGTCCCTGGCTACATGAATTAAAGGGATACAAAAATCATGCAATAAAATTATACACAAGTATTAAGAAAAAAGTCATAAAATGCCCTTTCATGCACACATACTTAATATACAATACAAGCACACCTCATTTACATCATCACACAAAGACAATACATGCTTTTGTTCACATCTGTCATCATTTGTAAAAACAACCATGATTTTAACACACACACCTCACAATTTACAATAAAAATGCTCTCATGGATAAAAATAATACACATTAGGTTGATGTGTCAAACATAATGTCCATCTTAGTGACCGTGTGAGCAGCTTTGATTGCTCCAAAGCCACTTTTTAACTTCAATTGTGAATGAAGAGTCATCTGTTAGACTTTTCAAGTTTGTTGTGAGGTCGTTCCATTCCTTTATGGCTTTATATGAAAAGGCTGATTGTGCAAAAGAGCTTTTACATCTGGGTACGCTACACTGCCCCCTGGTGGAGGCTCGTGTGTTTCTAGTTGTCACAGCAGATGTAAACTGGACAAAGTGCTTAAGTGGCGCTGGTGCAGTGTTATTTAAGATTCGATGGGCCATTCGTATTGATGCTAACCTTTGAATGTTAGCTAAATTGAACAATCTATATTTTTGGAGAACTAAACAATGATGGTGGTGATTTTGAGGGCTTGTTTGTGCAAAGTTTCCAATGGCTTCAGTGTCATTTTGCTTGCCTGCGACCAACATGTTATACAATAATAAAAACGAGACATAATCATTGCATTAAAATAAGTTTGTTAATGAATTCCTGATACTTTTGAACGTTTTTATATTGTATTTAAGACTCTGGCACATCTGTTTGATATGTTTTTTAAAGCCAAGTGTTGGCTCTAAAATGACACCCAGGTAACGATATTCACTAACATTTTGTATTATTTCCTTATTAACCGTTATATTTGGAGATTGTTCACTTTCAAAACCATCACAATAAATTGATTTTATTTATTTTTATTTTTTACTTAAAGACGCTCCTCAGGTTTGGTTCCGGGGGTATCAGTCATAAAAAATGTTAATACACTGTTATTGATTTTTAAAATATTTTTATTCAAGATTTTACAGTCAAAAACTGGCAGCTCAGTCAACAGAATTTTAATGCCACAATTTTTGTAGTTTTTTTCAATTTACAGTATGGTTACTTTTGTATGTTTAGCACCTAGCAATGCTGCTAATGCTATAGTGTCACGATAAAGCTGCATTCGTTTAGCACTTGGCTTCTAAATGTTATTGTTCATCTTCTTTGTATTCAGGCTCAAAAATATGAGGTCCTGGATCATAATTTCCCCAAAGTAATCTTTGCTTGATTCGCATTGTTGTGGATGGGGAAGGGATCGGTTTTCTCTCAAAATGGCTCGGGAATCTCCTTGAGATTGATACTATTTCGATCATATCGATTTATCCGCAAACTTTGCAAGTCTTTTGGCGTCATAAATCAGTGATAATACGAAGGTAGTCCTGAGTTCAATCCCGGGGCTCGGGATCTTTCTGTGTGGAGTTTGCATGTTCTCCCCGCGACTGGGGACAAGCGGTAGAAAATGGATGGATGGATGGATGCTTAAAAGGACAATAGGTCTATTTGGGAAGTGAAGTATATTTATATAGCGCTTTTCTCTAGTGACTCAAAGTGCTTTTACATAGTGAAACCCAATATCTAAGTTACATTTAAACCAGAGTGGGTGGCACTGGGTGGGTAAAGTGTCTTGCCCAAGGACACAACGGTGGTGACGAGGATGGCGGAAGCGGGGATCGAACCTGGAACCCTCAATTTGCTGGCACGGCCACTCTACCGACCGAGCTATACCGCCCCAAAATTTGTCAATATTAAACTTTTTTTTTTTTCAATGTTTCATGCCCTTTTTGTTGACCCTGCGATGAGATGGCGACTTGTCCAGGGTGTACCCCGCCTTCCGCCCGAATGCAGCTGAGATAGGCTCCAGCACCCCCCGCGACCCCAAAAGGGACAAGCGGTAGAAAATGGATGGATGGATGGATGGGATGCCCTTTTTGTCAAAACCCTGTTTTTATGGCAACAAAACAAAATGTGCAATGTTTTCCCCTAAAAATGTTTTTAAAATAGAATAGTTGATGCGAAGTAATTAAAGGCCCCACCTTTTCTCCTCCAAACATATTGCTGGGTGTTGTTGATTTTTGTTTCATCCGACGTCACATGGACAACGGTAAGACCTTCCAAAGGAAAGTTCTGTGGTCAGATGAAACAAAAATTGAGTTGTTTGGCCACAATACCCAGCAATATGTTTGGAGGAAAAAAGGTGAGGCCTTTAATCCCAGGAACACCAGGCCTACCGTCAAGCATGGTGGTGGTAGTATTATGCTCCGGGCCTGTTTTGCTGCCAATGGAACTGGTGCTTTACAGAGAGTAAATGGGACAATGAAAAAAGGAGGATTACCTCCAAATTCTTCAGGACAAGCTAAAATCATCAGGCCGGAGGTTGGGTCTTGAGAAAGCGACGATTACCCCATTAATTTGAGCGAGGATGAAAGATTCGTGGATGAGGAACATGAGAGTGAAGGACTAGAGTGCAGTGCAGGACGCATCTTTTTTCGCTCGGACCGTAACTTAGGTACAAGCTGGCTCATTGGATTCCACACTTTCTCCTTTTTCTATTGTGGATCACAGATTTGTATTTTAAACCACCTCGGATACTATATCCTCTTGAAAATGAGAGTCGAGAACGCGAAATGGACATTCACAGTGACTTTTATCGGCGAAGCACTTTAGTTACTGAGCTAACGTGATAGCATCGTGCTTAAATGCATATAGAAACAAAATAAACAAACCCCTGACTGGAAGGATAGACAGAAAATCAACAATACTATTAAACCATGGACATGTAACAACACTGTTAATGCTTTCCAGCCTGGCGAAGCTTAACAATGCTGTTGCTAACGACGCCATTGAAGCTAACTTAGCTACGGGACCTCACAGAGCTATGCTAAAAACATTAGCTATCCACCTACGCCAGCCCTCATCTGCTCATCAACACCCGTGCTCACCTGCGTTCCAGCGATCGACGGAGCGACGAACGATCATCGATGCTGTCGGCGGCTAGCGTCGGATAGCGCGTCTGCTATCCATCTCAAAGTCCTCCTGGTTGTGTTGCTGCAGCCAGCCGCTAATACACCGATCCCACCTACAGTTTTCTTATTTGCAGTCTTCATTGTTCATTAAACAAATTGCAAAAGATTGTCCAGAATACTGTGGAATTTTGCGATGAAAACAGAGCTTTTTGTATTGGATTCAATGGGTCCGAATACATCCGTATCAACCATTGACGTCACGCGCATACGTCATCATACATAGACGTTTTCAACCGGAAGTTTCGCGGGAAATTTAAAATTGCACTTTATAAGCTAACCCGGCCGTATTGGCATGTGTTGCAATGTTAAGATTTCATCATTGATATATAAACTATCAGACTGCGTGGTCGCTAGTAGTGGCTTTCAGTAGGCCTTTAATATTGCTGTGTGTATACTTTTGACCCAGCAGATTTGCTCACATTCTCAGTAGACCCATAATAAATTCATAAAAGAACCAAACTTCATGAATGTAGAAAATATTGGAAACTCACGACAGTCATGACATCATGTTCTTTACAAGTGTATGTAAACCTTTGACCACGACTGTAGGTATATATATATATATGTGTATATAAATATATATATATATATATATATATATATATATATATATATATATATATATATATATATATATATATATATATATATATATATATATATATATATATATATATATATACACTACCGTTCAAAAGTTTGGGGTCACATTGAAATGTCCTTATTTTTGAAGGAAAAGCACTGTACTTTTCAATGAAGATAACTTTAAACTATAGTCTTAACTTTAAAGAAATACACTCTATACCAGGGGTCACCAACCTTTTTGAAAGCAAGAGCTACTTCTTGGGTAGTGATTAATGCGAAGGGCTACCAGTTTGATACACACTTAAATAAATTGCCAGAAATAGCCAATTTGCTCAATTTACCTTTAACTCTGTTATTATTAATAATTAATGATATTTACACTTAATTGAACGGTTTAAAAGAGGAGAAAACATGAAAAAAATGACAATTAAATTTTGAAATAGTTTATCTTCAATTTCGACTCTTTAAAATTCAAAATTCACCCGAAAAAAAGAAGAGAAAAACTAGCTAATTCGAATCTTTTTGAAAAAATTTAAAAAATAATTTATGAAACATCATTAGTAATTTTTCATAATTAAGATTAATTTTAGAATTTTGATGGCATGTTTTAAATAGGTTAAAATTCAATCTACACTTTGTTAGAATATATAAAAATTTGGACCAAGCTATATTTATAACAAAGACAAATCATTATTTCTTCTAGATTTTCCAGAACAAAAATTTTAAAAGAAATTCAAAAGACTTTGAAATAAAATTCAAATTTGATTCTACAGATTTTCTAGATTTGCCAGAATAATTTTTTTGAATTTTAATCATAAGTTTGAAGCAATATTTCACAAATATTCTTTGTCGACAAAACAGAAGCTAAAATGAAGAGTTAAATTAAAATGTATTTATTATTCTTTACAATAAAAAAATTTTTTTTACTTGAACATTGATTTAAATTGTCAGGAAAGAAGAGGAAGGATTTTAAAAGGTAAACATTTATATTTGTTTAAAAATCCTAAAATCATTTTTAAGGTTGTATTTTTTCTCTAAAATTGTCTTTCTGAAAGTTATAAGAAGCAAAGTAAAAAAATTAATGAATTTATTTAAACAAGTGAAGACCAAGTCTTTAAAATATTTTCTTGGATTTTCAAATTCTATTTGAGTTTTGTCTCTCTTAGAATTAAAAATGTCGGGCAAAGCGAGACCAGCTTGCTAGTAAATAAATAACATTTAAAAAATAGAGGCAGCTCACTGGTAAGTGCTGCTATTTGAGCTATTTTTAGAACAGGCCAGCGGGCGACTCATCTGGTCCTTACGGGCTACCTGGTGCCCGCGGGCACCGCGTTGGTGACCCCTGCTCTATACATTGCTAATGTGGTAAATGACTATTCTAGCTGCAAATGTCTGGTTTTTGGTGCAATATCTACATAGGTGTATAGAGGCCCATTTCCAGCAACTATCACTCCAGTGTTCTAATAGTACAATGTGTTTGCTCATTGGCTCAGAAGGCTTATTGATGATTTAAAAAACCCTTGTGCAATCATGTTCACACATCTGAAAACACTTTAGCTCGTTACAGAAGCTACAAAACGGACCTTCCTTTGAGCAGATTGAGTTTCTGGAGCATCACATTAGTGGGGTCAATTAAACGCTCAAAATGGCCAGAAAAAGAGAACTTTCATCTGGAACTCGACAGTCTATTCTTGTTCTTAGAAATGAAGTCTATTCCACTAAATTGTTTGGGTGACCCCAAACTTTTGAACGGTAGTGTATATATACATGGGTAGTAGGAAAAACAAATGGACAGACTTTTGGTGTTTGTCATTTCAACAGACTTGTTGATTTGTAACGACAACACAATTGCTGAGGAGACACGGAAGGAAACCAGCAGGACAGGAACAGGAACCTGAACAGCACTCTGAATGCCGAGTGCAGCTGCACCCTGGTATTTCCCCGGGATCTTTCAGCTCAACTCTGATTGGCCTGACACTGGTAATCCCTCCAGATGTTCGGCATTAACTGATGAGTGCGTGACCGTGTCGCACGGGGGGGGGGGGGGGGGGGGGGAATGAGCCGGCGGTCCGAGGCTTCCACCCGCGGCCAGGGTCCAGGGTAAACAGGGCCTCTCGGGGACCACTGTCCGTGGGATTTGGGAAGATTTGGAGGACAGGATGAGCCGACATCCGGGAATTAGGTGGCACTGAGCGCAGATTGTGTCAACAAATTCGGGATCGGAGCTGTGCACGTGACTTCCCAACATCCCACCACCCCCCAACCCCCACCGCCACCGTATGCATTGTCCAAATGTTTGTTTGTGCGTGTGTACACATGTCCGCCTGTGCTTTCTCCAACAATGCATGTGGGGGTTCTTTCTCATGACATAGTCCCACTTGTGAAAATAGTCTTTTGGTAGACACTTTTTATACCACTGAGACCACCTTGACTCCAGCTTGGGAACCTACTTGTCCCAGGAACATGCTTTTAGGACCCCCATCTTTCAGGAGGGGAAAGTCCTCCCAGAATCTTTAGTTCCCCTAAATCAGGGGTCTCCAATCTATGGCCCGCGGGCCGAGTGCGTTAGTTTAACCTGCAAGATGTGACGGGTTTTAATAAGGACTCTCCTGTAGGGTGCCAACAGCTAATTGCTGCAACTTTGCCGCCATCTTGTGGACAATAGGATTAAAGTAGGTCAATGACCATGAATTTTATGCTGAAGTACACTTAGCACATATTTTCTGACCCTATCCAATCAACCTTTCCCACTCATGGCGCAAACTGCACCCACAACAAGAAGTTAATTATTCTTTCAAATTTGCCGGAGGACGGTGATGCTGTTGTCTTACAGTAGAAGGCTAAGATAGCTACACAACAACTTGAGCTACACATAAGACAACCTGCTCCCAGAATTATAAAAAAAATAAAAAAAATGTCCAAGCACCTAACATAATTCTAAATTAAACACATTTAAATCCACTGCAATGCATGATGGGGGGTAAAAAATGCAAAACACTCACCACATATGTCCAGGTTATTTCTGAGTGATTACAAAACTTTAAAGGGGTCTTCACGGAAGTAAACAAGGTAGGAGTTGGACTTTCTCATACTCTTAAAATAGTATATATAAATATGCACATATATACATATACAGTGGTGGTCAAAAGTATACATACAGCAAACTTAATATTTGCTTACATGTCCCTTGGCAAGTTTCACTGCAATAAGGCACATATTTTCTGACCCTATCCAATCAACCTTTCCCACTCATGGCGCAAACTGCACCCACAACAAGAAGTTAATTATTCTTTAAAATTTGCCAGAGGACGGTGATGCTGTTTTCTTACAGTAGAAGGCTAAGATAGCTACACAACAACTTGAGCTACACATAAGACAACCTGCTCCCAGAACTTTGTGGATGTTATAAAAAAAAAAATGTCCAAGCACCTAACATAATTCTAAATTAAACACATTTAAATCCACTGCAATGCATGATGGGGGTAAAAAATGCAAAACACTCACCACATATGTCCAGGTTATTTCTGAGTGATTACAAAACTTTAAAGGGGTCTTCATGGAAGTAAACAAGGTAGGAGTTGGACTTTCTCATACTCTTAAAATAGTATATATAAATATGCACATATATACATATACAGTGGTGGTCAAAAGTGTACATACACGTGTAAAGAACATCATGTCATGGCTGTCTTGAGTTTCCAATCATTTCTACAACTCTTATTTTTTTGTGATAGAGTGATTGGAGCACATATTTGTTGCTCACAAAAAACATTCATGGTTCTTTTATGAATTTATTATGGGTCTACTGAAAATGTGAGCAAATCTGCTGGGTCAAAAGTATACATACAGCAATGTTAATATTTGCTTACATGTCCCTTGGCAAGTTTCACTGCAATAAGGCGCTTTTGGTAGCCATCCACAAGCTTCTGCTGGAATTTTTGACCACTCCTCTTGACAAAATTGGTGCAGTTCAGCTAAATGTGTTGCTTTTCTGACATGGACTTGTTTCTTCAGCATTGTCCACACGTTTAAGTCAGGACTTAAAACCTTCATTGTAGCCTGATTTAGCCATTCCTTTAACACTTTTGACGTGTGTTTGGGGTCATTGTCCAACTGCGCCCAAGACCCAACCTCCGGGCTGATGATTTTAGCTCGTCCTGAAGAATTTGGAGGCAATCCTCCTTTTTCATTGTCCCATTTACTCTCTGTAAAGCACCAGTTCCATTGGCAGCAAAACAGGCCCAGCGCATAATACTACCACCACCATGCTTGACGGTAGGCATGGGGTTCCTGGGATATTCGGCTACGCCGGTAGCAGCCACTACAATGGTTAAAAAGCAGCTGTGTATCTGTTTTGAGTGACTTCGTAGGAAGTAGAAAGGAATGCAAGATTATTTTATAAATATCTCTTTAATTCCTCCATGGTTTGATTTGACATTTTCAGGACTTATGCAGATCCCAAACACACATCAGCAAGTAACATCAGGTAAAAAAAATCAGGTTTGCAAATGGTCCGTTCAGTTTGTCTCGGATGACGTTTGACCTACTCTTTGAAGTAGTCTTCGTCAGTTCATGCTCACAGACTTGAACAGGTCTAGTCTGAGCACTTGGTGCTGAGGTCCCAACTAAAACAGGCATGGTTTTGTTCTTTTGGGCTGTAAAAAAAGATTAATGTAGACCTCAAAAAATGTAAACCCTAGAATAAAGTGGTTTGTAGAGCAGTGTTTTTCAATCACTGTGTCACGGTGGGAAATTATGCAACTTCACCTAATTGGTCCAAAATATATTTTTTACAATCTGCAAATAATGTGCCGTTGTTTAGTGTCTGTGCTGTGTAGAGCTCGGCAGGGTAACCATGTAGTACTCCATATCAGTAGGTGGCAGCAGGTAGTTCATTGCTTTGTAGAAGTCGGAACGCGTCGAGGATGGTTTGTGGTAGTTCCAATATGCAGAGAACAGCGTGCAGGTAAAAAGGTATGTTACGCTTAAACCAAAAATGAACAACAGGCAAGTCCCGCTAGGAAAAGGCTAGTGAAGCATATGCAAAACGAAAGTAAAACTGAACTGGCTACAAAGTAAACAAAAACAGAATGCTGGACGACAGCAAAGACTTGCAGCGTTTGTCCGTACATGACATGACAATCAACAATGTCCCCACAAAGAAGGATAGCGTCAGCACAACTGAAATAGTCTTGTTTGCCAATACAAAGCAGGTCAGGCCCTCAAAGGAAGGCGTGGCGCTGCTACAGGAAAACACTAACAAAACAGGAAGAGCCACCAAAATAACAGCACAAAACAGGAACTAGAACACTACACACAAACTAAAAAAAAAGACAACTTGGTGGAGTTTCATATTTGAACATTTCTGCTGGTGGTTCACCTCCGCTGCGATGAGGTGGCGACTTGTCCAGGGTGTACCTCGCCTTCCGCCCGATTGTAGCTGAGATAGGCTCCAGCGCCGCGACCCCGCAGGTAGAAAATGGATGGATGGATGGTTCACCTCTGTATTTTTTCAATGAAAAAAATGTGCCTTTGGTCAAAAAAGGTTGAAAAACCCTGTTGTAGAGTAGGAATCTTATCGACTAGTTCAGGGGTCGGCAACCTTTACCACTCAAAGAGCCATTTTGGCAAGTTTCACAAATTAAAGAAAGTAATGGGAGCCACAAAAAAATTTTTTAAATTTAAAATGAAAAACACCGCATACAAAGCTTAACCAGGGGTCTCCGACACACGCACCGGCACGCTCTTTAATGTGGAAATTTGATGTTAGTGTATCCCGCGAGTTTTAAATGAATGGCGCTTAATAGCGTCATACTTGCCAACCCTCTCATTTTTCCCGGGAGACTCCCGAATATCAGAGCGTGATGACACTGCATTTGGCGCCCTCTACAGTCCGCCCTAGCAGTGTACCTGCTCGACCACACGTAGAATGCAATTTCAGCTTGCTCACGTAAGTGACAGCAAGGCGTACTAACTCAGCAGCCACACATCTTACACTGACGGTGCCAATGCCCAGAATCCCATGCAGCCCTAACTCTTCCGCTCAACCAACGCACGGAGAGGGGGGGGGGGGGGGGGGGGTTGATGTGTGGGGGGATTTGGTGGTAGCGGGGGTGTATAATGTAGACCGGAAGAGTTAGGGCTGCATGGGATTCTGGGTAATGGTTGTGTTGTGTTTATGTTGTGTTACAGTGGGATGTTCTCCAGAACTGGCACGCTGTATGTAAATGCTATAGAGGACAATTACTGCAGTGCAATTAGGGCACGCCCTTTATTTAGTAATTAGAGTGTAAATAGGATTATTTTTTCCCTGGGAGTAATCTATGAGAGACACTGAGATCCATAAATCTCCTGGGAAAATCGGGGGGGTCGGCATGTATGTAGCTGAGCCGCATCAGAGTGGTCAAGGAGCCGCGGGTTGCCGACCCCTGGACTAGTTCATACGCTGTATCGAATCTTATCGGATCATTATGTTATGTTTTTTTTTAAATATAGTTTTTGTCAGGTTCAAACACAGATGACATCTATTAGACAAGAGAAGAAGCAAAGGAAATCAAATAGAGACAGGATTCAATTTAGCTCAATGAGGAGAGCATGTGCACTTGTACCCTCGTACAATGTCGCCCCGCCGCTCTGAGGAGGGAGCTCCAAGCCTCCTCGTTTATTTGGGCATTTCCTGATTACATGGCTGCAGCTGTTTCTAAGGGGAGGGGGTCATAAACAACTGCAGCCCTCGGTCATAAACAGTTTAAAGAAAAATTGTCAGGTTCTGCTCCCTCTCTGCTTTGTAGATCTCGGGTCATGACAAGGTCTTCCTGTGGCTGTCCAATAGATCAGGGAAACCGACGCCTCCACGTCGCAGCCCATCGCACACAGTGGAGGTTTACTGTGTGCTTGATAAGGACAAAGACAGCTTTTGTCTTCTCGCAGGGCAGCCTGAACTAATTGGAAAACAAGTTGTGTGATAACTTATATACAATTATTCCGACAGTTTTGGAGTTGTATCGTAACACGTGTATCTTGATACCTATGGAATCGTCCATCGCGAAGAGATCTCCGAGATCTGCCAACCTTCCTTGTTGTGAGGCGACAGGCTTCATTCACATGGCCGCCATGGCGGGCCGCGTCCTCTGCCTCCAAAACAGACGAGCAGAATGGAAGCAGCTGCACTCGGGGGGCCCTCTGGGGGTCGTGGCTAAATGAAACTATCAAATGCCTCCAGACCGAGGACAGATTTCTTAATGTGTGAAAGCCTGACGGTGTTCAAAGATATGTTTTGTCTGCTCTTTTGGATTTTGTTGATGCGAAAGGCTTTTCTTTCATGGCGCCCAAAGAGGGGATCTGCGGCTTGGCAAGCGAGCGGTTGAAATAACTGTCCAAGTCTTTGGCAAAGTTTGAGGTTTGGATTGTAAAGGGTTAGGAGGTGGCCGAGAGAGGGGGTTTGCGTGTTGGGGGGGCTTCCGGCTCCAAGCTGAAATCCCAGCACAATTACTCTATTAGCATGCTCAGCTGTGCTTCCGCTTTTCTTAATTCATGCAACTCATCACAAGCGACAAGGCGCATGAGGCCGTCAGAAAAGCGCCCTGTCAGACCTCCATTGAGTCTTCTGACCTCGGTCTTGCCTCACCCGCAGAGTTGGGCGTTGTTTGAATTTAAATTATTCTGGTCGCCGCTCCTCGTTTCAGCGCCAGTTCCTAACGGTTCTCTGTTCCGATTCTTGAGTAGACATGGTCATCATAAAAGTTTGCGTGGTTTAAATGAGGGCGCTTACCTCACAGCCTTCTGTTTATTGACAGAAAACAAATGTGGTACGTGTGAGTGTTCTGGACAGATCTCTTGCCGTGGACAAGACGTTCACCTGCTAATTATTCGTCCTTGTTCGGCACATATTCACAGCTATTTCTATTCCGGTTGGATATCAAAACTAACTAGAAGAGTCTGTAAATGTTCCAATGCGGAAGTTAAAGTGAAATGCTGACAGAAAGTAGTATGAATGTAAGAATGGTTTAAAGGCCTACTGAAAGCCACTACTAGCGACCACGCAGTCCGATAGTTTATATATCAATGATGAAATCTTAACATTGCAACACATGCCAATACGGCCGGGTTAACTTATAAAGTGCAATTTTAAATTTCCCGGCAAACTTCCGGCTGAAAACGTTTCGATATGATGACGTTTGCGCGAATCCAATACAAAAAGCTCTGTTTTCATTTCAAAATTCCACAGTATTCTGGACATCTGTGTTGGTGAATCTTTTGCAATTTGTTTAATGAACAACGGAGACTGCAAAGAAGAAAGCTGTAGGTGCGATCGGTGTATTAGCGGCGGACTACAACATCAATTATTCGTCCTTGTTCGGCACATATTCACAGCTATTTCTATTCCGGTAGGATATCAAAACTAACTAGAAGAGTCAATTCCTGTAGGAATTGACTGTAAATGTTCCAATGCGGAAGTTAAAGTGAAATGCTGACAGAATGTAGTATGAATGTAAGAATGGTTTAAAGGCCTACTGAAAGCCACTACTACCGACCACGCAGTCTGATAGTTTATATATCAATGATGAAATCTTAACATTGCAACACATGCCAATACGGCCGGGTTAACTTATAAAGTGCAATTTTAAATTTCCCGGCAAACTTCCGGCTTGAAAACGTTTCGATATGATGACGTTTGCGCGAATCCAATACAAAAAGCTCTGTTTTCATTTCAAAATTCCACAGTATTCTGGACATCTGTGTTGGTGAATCTTTTGCAATTTGTTTAATAAACAACGGAGACGGCAAAGAAGAAAGCTGTAGGTGCGATCGGTGTATTAGCGGCGGACTACAACAACAATTATTCGTCCTTGTTCGGCACATGTTCACAGCTATTTCTATTCCGGTAGGACATCAAAACTAACTAGAAGAGTCAATTCCTGTAGGAATTGACTGTAAATGTTCCAATGCGGAAGTTAAAGTGAAATGCTGACAGAATGTAGTATGAATGTAAGAATGGTTTAAAGGCCTACTGAAAGCCACTACTACCGACCACGCAGTCCGATAGTTTATATATCAATGATGAAATCTTAACATTGCAACACATGCCAATACGGCCGGGTTAACTTATAAAGTGACATTTTAAATTTCCCGGCAAACTTCCGGCTTGAAAACGTTTCGATATGATGACGTTTGCGCGTGTCGTCAACAGTGGAAGCGGAAGTATTCGGAGCCCATTGAATCCAATACAAAAAGCTCTGTTTTCATTTCAAAATTCCACAGTATTCTGGACATCTGTGTTGGTGAATCTTTTGCAATTTGTTTAATGAACAACGGAGACTGCAAAGAAGAAAGCTGTAGGTGTGATCGTTGTATTAGCGGCGGACTACAACAACAATTATTCGTCCTTGTTCGGCACATATTCACAGCTATTTCTATTCCGGTTGGATATCAAAACTAACTAGAAGAGTCAATTCCTGTAGGAATTGACTGTAAATGTTCCAATGCGGAAGTTAAAGTGAAATGCTGACAGAATGTAGTATGAATGTAAGAATGGTTAAAGGCCTACTGAAAGCCAGTACTACCGACCACGCAGTCCGATAGTTTATATATCAATGATGAAATCTTAACATTGCAACACATGCCAATACGGCCGGGTTAACTTATAAAGTGCGATTTTAAATTTCCCGGCAAACTTCCGGCTTGAAAACGTTTCGATATGATGACGTTTGCGCGAATCCAATACAAAAAGCTCTGTTTTCATTTCAAAATTCCACAGTATTCTGGACATCTGTGTTGGTGAATCTTTTGCAATTTGTTTAATGAACAATGGAGACTGCAAAGAAGAAAGCTGTAGGTGCGATCGGTGTATTAGCGGCGGACTACAACAACAATTATTCGTCCTTGTTCGGCACATATTCACAGCTATTTCTATTCCGGTTGGATATCAAAACTAACTAGAAGAGTCAATTCCTGTAGGAATTGACTGTAAATGTTCCAATGCGGAAGTTAAGGTGAAATGCTGACAGAATGTAGTATGAATGTAAGAATGGTTTAAAGGCCTACTGAAAGCCACTACTACCGACCACGCAGTCCGATAGTTTATATATCAATGATGAAATCTTAACATTGCAACACATGCCAATAAATAAAATTTTAAATTTCCCGGCAAACTTCCGGCTGAAAACGTTTCGATATGATGACGTTTGCGCGTGTCGTCAACAGTGGAAGCGGAAGTATTCGGAGCCCATTGAATCCAATACAAAAAGCTCTGTTTTCATTTCAAAATTCCACAGTATTCTGGACATCTGTGTTGGTGAATCTTTTGCAATTTGTTTAATGAACAACGGAGACTGCAAAGAAGAAAGCTGTAGGTGGGATCGGTGTATTAGCGGCGGACTACAGCAACACAACCAGGAGCACTTTGAGGATAGCAGACGCGCTAGCCGAACGACCTCACCTTGACTTCCTCCGTCTCCGGGCCGCCGACCGCATCGGTGATCGGGTGAAGTCCTTCGTCGTACCGTCAATCGCTGGAACGCAGGTGAGCACGGGTCGTGATGAGCAGATGAGCGCTGGCGTAGGTGCAGAGCTAATGTTTTTAGCATAGCTCTGTCGAGGTTCCGTAGCTAAGTTAGCTTCAATGGTGTCGTTAGCAACAGCATTATTAAGCTTCGCCAAGCTGGAAAGCATTAACCGTTTATTTACATGTCCAGAGTTTGGTAGTATTGTTGATCTTCTGTCTATCCTTCCAGTCAGGGGCTTATTTCTTTTGTTTCTATATGCATTTAAGCATGATGCTATCACGTTAGCTCAGTAGCTAAAGAGCTTCATCGATGTATTGTCGTGGAGATAAAAGTCATTGTGAATGTCCATTTCGCGTTCTCGACTCTCATTTTCAAGAGGATATAGTATCCGAGGTGGTTTAAAATCGAAATCCGTGATCCACAATAGAAAAAGGATAGAGTGTGGAATCCAATGAACCAGCTTATACCTAAGTTACGGTCAGAGCGAAAAATGATACGTCCTGCACTGCACGCTAGTCCTTCACTTTCACGTTCCTCATCCACAAATCTTTCATCCTCGCTCAAATTAATGGGGTAATCGTCGCTTTCTCTGTCCGAACCTCTCTCGCTGCTGGTGTAAACAATGGGGAAATGTGAGGAGTCCTTCCTCCGGTGTCGTCACGCTACTTCCGGTAGGGGCAAGGCTTTTTTTTTAATCAGAGACCAAAAGTTGCAACTTTATCGTCGTTGTTCTCTACTAAATCCTTTCAGCAAAAATATGGCAATATCGCGAAATGATCAAGTATGACACATAGAATGGATCTGCTATCCCCGTTTGAATAAAAAAATGTCATTTCAGTAGGCCTTTAAATGTTGAAAAGCCAACGCTGAACTGAAATGTTAATGGAACGTAGGGTGAATGTAGAAATGGTTTGGATGTTGGAATGGTTAGAATGTTAAAGAGTTTGAATTTCCAGGAAAACCGGAATTTGGTTTGGAACTTTGGAAAGTGTTTGTTTGAATGTCCAGGATAAGAGGAACGTGTTGATGTTGGAATGGTTTGAATAGGTTGAAAAATGTGGGAATTGTGCAACTTGGAAAAATGTCCCATTCATTTCAATGGGAAGTTCCTGGAAATTTGGGAATTCTGGGAAAAGCGTGATTTTTAAAAAATGATTAGGAGCATGAATGTGTTGAATGAGCTGAATTGGTTGGTGTAGGAATTGTTTAAACCGGGCAAGAAATGTAAAAAGTAGTAAATGGTATTAGGGAATTTCGGGAAAAGCGGGAATTTTTTTGAAAATGCTAAAAATGTGAATGTTGTAAATGAGTGTCGGTCGAGTAATGTTGAAGTAGTAACATTTTTAATTGGCACATGGTATTACAGAATTCCTGGAATTTTGGGAAAACCGGGAATTTTTCCAGTTCAAAAAACAACTTTGTTTTTTGTCCTGATTAAGAGGAATGGTTTGACGGTGGAACGGTTGAAGTGGGTTGAAAAATGTGGAAGGAGTAGTCGCCAGAAAAAAGGGTGAAAATAGGGCTTTGGAAAAGCAGGAATTCTGGAAAGTCCTGGAATTTTTGGTAACTTGGAAAAAGGGAAGTGTGAATTTTCTGCAAGGTGGAATGGTTTCAATTGGTTGAAAGCTGTGGAAATGGTGGAAGTTTGAAAAATGGCCAATTCATTTTGAATGGGAAAAATGTCTCGGAAATCTGGGAATTTTTGGAATTTTTTAAGGGAAAACCAGGAATTCTGGAAAGTCCTGGTATATTCTCACTAATAACAAGTGCACTTTTCTTGGTATACATTTTTTTTTGGACCTTTTTGCTCAATATGTTGAAAAATATGATTGCATGGAGCTCCTGTAGAACTTTGTAGTGTCTGGCCTGGTTCTGTAGGCTGTCAGTACTTTCACTGCAAAAAGTCAGTGTTCAAAAACAAGAAAAAAAATACAAAAATGAGGGGTATTTTACTTGAACTAAGCAAAATTATCTGCCAATAGAACAAGAAAATTTGGCTGGTCAAGACTTTCCAAAACCAGTAAAATTAGCTAACATCAATGAACCCAAAAATAGCTTAAAATAAGTATATTCTCACTAATAACAAGTGCACTTTTCTTGGTAGAAAAAAAAAATAGACCTTTTTGCTCAATATGTTGAAAAATATTCTTAAATAAGTAAACGCTAGTGCCATTATCTTGACATAATGATACACTGCAAAAAGTGAAATCTAAGTAACATAAAATATCTCAAATAAGGGTGATATTTGCTTATTTTCTGTCTGATAAGATAATTCTTCTCACTAAGCAGATTTTATGTTAGAGTGTTTTACTTGTTTTAAGTGTTTTGGTCCTAAATGATCTCAGTAAGATATTACAGCTTGTTGCTGAGATGTGATGAGCTATATTGAGTAAAACATGCTTGAAACTAGAATATCAACTGTTGCAAAGCTGTGTCATCAACACTCACAAGTATAAAACTACTTTTTTAAAGTGATAATTTCTTACTTCAAGCATGAAAAAAAAAAAAATCATGATGCATATCATTATGTCAAGATAATGGCACTAGCATTTACTTCATTTTAGAATATTTTTCAACGTATTGAGCCAAAAGGTCAAAAAAAATTTCTACCAAGAAAAGTGCACTTGTTATTAGTGAGAATATACTTATTTTAAGCTATTTTGGGGTTCATTGAGGTTAGCTAATTTGACTTGTTTTGGAAAGTCTTGACAAGCCAAATTTTCTTGTTCTATTGGCAGATAATTTTGCTTAGTTCAAATAAAATACCCCTCATTTTTGTATATTTTTTTTCTGTGTAGGCGCCGCTCGGCATCATGATTTTTTTTTTTCATGCTTGAAATAAGAAAGTATTACTTTAAAAAAGTAGTTTTATACTTGTGAGTGTTGATGACACAGCTTTGCAACAGTTGATATTCTAGTTTCAAGCATGTTTTACTCAATATAGCTCATCACATCTCAGCAACAAGCTGTAATATCTTACTGAGATCATTTAGGACCAAAACACTTAAAACAAGTAAAACACTCTAACATAAAATCTGCTTAGTGAGAAGAATTATCTTATCAGACAGAAAATAAGCAAATATCACCCTTATTTGAGTTATTTTATGTTACTTAGATTTCACTTTTTGCAGTGTACACTGCAAAAAGTCAGTGTTCAAAAACAAGAAAAAAAAAACAAAAATGAGGGGTATTTTACGTGAACTAAGCAAAATTATCTGCCAATAGAACAAGAAAATTTGGCTGGTCAAGACTTTCTAAAACAAATAAAATTAGCTAACATCAATGAACCCCAAAATAGCTTAAAATAAGTATATTCTCACTAATAACAAGTGCACTTTTCTTGGTAGAGAAAAAAAAGAGACCTTTTTGCTCAATATGTTGAAAAATATTCTTAAATAAGTAAACGCTAGTGCCATTATCTTGACATAATGATACACTGCAAAAAGTGAAATCTAAGTAACATAAAATATCTCAAATAAGGGTGATATTTGCTTATTTTCTGTCTGATAAGATAATTCTTCTCACTAAGCAGATTTTATGTTAGAGTGTTTTACTTGTTTTAAGTGTTTTGGTCCTAAATGATCTCAGTAAGATATTACAGCTTGTTGCTGAGATGTGATGACCTATATTGAGTAAAACATGCTTGAAACTAGAATATCAACTGTTGTGTCATCAACACTCACAAGTATAAAACTACTTTTTTTAAGTAATAATTCCTTACTTCAAGCATGAAAAAAAAAAATCATGATGCATATCATTATGTCAAGATAATGGCACTAGCATTTACTTCATTTTAGAATATTTTTCAACATATTGAGCAAAACAGTCTCTTTTTTTTTTCTACCAAGAAAAGTGCACTTGTTATTAGTGAGAATATACTTATTTTAAGCTATTTTGGGTTCATTGAGGTTAGCTAATTTGACTTGTTTTGGAAAGTCTTGACAAGCCAAATTTTCTTGTTCTATTGGCAGATAATTTTGCTTAGTTCAAATAAAATATCCCTAATTTTTGTATATTTTTTTTCTGTGTAGGCGCTCGGCATCACAATTTTTTTTTTTCATGCTTGAAGTAAGAAAGTATTTCTTTAAAAAAGTAGTTTTATACTTGTGAGTGTTGATGACACAACAGTTGATATTCTAGTTTCAAGCATGTTTTACTCAATATAGCTCATCACATCTCAGCAACAAGCTGTAATATCTTACTGACATCATTTAGGACCAAAACACTTAAAACAAGTAAAACACTCTAACATAAAATCTGCTTAGTGAGAAGAATTATCTTATCAGACAGAAAATAAGCAAATATCACTGTGGAAGACTTGCTCTTCCGGGTTCTTCAGACCACCAATTACGGACATGACCGCCTCGTTCATCTTTCTGAACAATGATTTATTTTGAAATAAATGTTTTTTGTGTTCGTTTTCAGTCATTTCTGTCCGTCTCGCCCTCACTCTTGTTCGTGCTCGGGGTTTTCTCTCCGCCATCAACAACCCTTCTCCTTCCCGGCTGCTGCTCTTTAACAGAGCGACCGCTGATTAGATAAGCCGGCCCAAGTGTGCCATCTACGCACCTGTCGCTAATCTCGAAACCGGTCCTGGCACACCCCGCTTCGCTGCAGGTCTGCAGGCCACGCTCCCCCACAATCACCCTTATTTGAGATATTTAATCTTACTTAGATTTCAGTTTTTGCCCGGATGCAGCTGGGATAGGCTGCAGCACCCCCCCGCCGCCCCATAAGGGACAAGCGGTATAAAATGGCTGGATGGACATATTGTCTTACATAAGGATTGTGAATGATGAAGAAGATTAAAACAAAGATGTGTGCTATAATATGGAGTCCCAGTGTGAGCCCATCCCCTTGCTTGTGTTTAGGTGTTGAAGTCTATCCCCGAAGGCGTGTACACGTGTCATTCCACCAGTCGTTCCGGTTTTCTCTGCACAAAAACATTGCCTCCGCACGACAGGAAGCGCTTTTGACCACGGCAAAGCCCCGCAGGAGCGGAGCGGCGGCACGAGTGCGTAAATCAACACAGGTGATAGGCCTCTTTATTTTGGAGCAATAACGGCGTGACACGACTTGTTGGCGTCGAATGCGAGGCGGCAAGGCAGCCAGGGAAGTGTGTGTGTGTGTGTGTGTGTGTGTGTGTGTGTGTGTGTGTGTGTGTGTGTGTGTGTGTGTGTGTGTGTGTGTGTGTGTGTGTGTGTGTGTGTGTGTGTGTGTGTGTGTGGAACAAACTTGGCAGGGCTTTAGATCAGCACAGCTGCACTCAGGCCCCGTTTACACTAAGCCGGATAAGGTTATCCCACCTAACCTTATCCGTGTCCACACACAACAATGCCACCGTTTAAGACCCCCAACCTCATCCGTCCGCCGGAAAATGCCCACGTCATAGTAGGGGTGTAACGGTACACAAACATTTCGGTTCGGTACGTACCTCGGTTTAGAGGTCACGGTTCGGTTCATTTTCGGTACAGTAAAAAATAAATATTTACATATATATATACATTTTTGGGTTTTTTATTTACCAAATTTAGCAAAATCTTCCACCAAAAATATTTTTCTTAGTGTAATATTTGATGTGAAGTAGGGCTGCAACTAACGATTCATTTGATAATCGATTAATCTGTCGATTATTACTCCGATTAATCGATTAATAATCGGATAAAGGAGACAAACTACATTTCTATCCTATCCAGTATTTTATTGGGGAAAAAACAGCATACTGGCACCATACTTATTTTGATTATTGTTTCTCAGCCGTTTGTAAATGTTGCAGTTTATAAATAAAAATTTATAAACTTAAAATTAATCGATTAATCTGTCGATTATTACTCCGATTAATCGATTAATAATCGGATAAAAGAGACCAACTACATTTCTATCCTATCCAGTATTTTATTGGGGAAAAAACAGCACACTGGCACCATACTTATTTTGATTATTGTTTCTCAGCCGTTTGTAAATGTTGCAGTTTATAAATAAAAATGTATAAACTTAAAATTAATCGATTAATCTGTCGATTATTACTCCGATTAATCGATTAATAATCGGATAAAAGAGACCAACTACATTTCTATCCTATCCAGTATTTTATTGGGGAAAAAACAGCATACTGGCACCATACTTATTTTGATTATTGTTTCTCAGCCGTTTGTAAATGTTGCAGTTTATAAATAAAAATTTATAAAAAAAAAAAAAAAAAAAGTTTTTTTTTAAATAAAAAAAAAAAAAAAAAACTGCGCATAGCATAGATCCAACGAATCGATGACTAAATTAATCGGCAACTATTTTAATAATCGATTTTAATTGATTTAATTGATTAGTTGTTGCAGCCCTAATGTGAAGTAATGGGAACCTTGGATAGGTCAATAATTCATAATAACATTGATTTTGATTCAATATTATGTTTTGAGCAATGACAGTTTGAAAGAAAAAAACCCAGCTTTGTTTTATTAGTCAACCTTGCAACTTTTTCTAAATTACATTTCACCTTTAAGCTTTTTTATTTCACTTTTGTTATGTTTTTCTTTATTTTAATAGTATTTTTAGAATGTGCCGTGGGCCTTTAAAACATTAGCTGTGGTTCCGCAAATGGCCTCCGGGGCACACTTTTGACACCCCTGCTATAGATAATAAAACATTAAATGTGATAAATCTATGGATAAAAAGCAGAGCCTGGCGACGCATGCGCGTTTATCATAACTCTCTCCCTCTCTCTGTCTCTGCCCCTCCCTCACCAATGCTGCTTTGTTTTGTTTTTAACCCCTTCTTAACCCTGAACGTACATTGAAAATACACGCAACCCTAACTCAAAATGCCGGACATTTGAGGCATTTAAGAAACTCCGCCCTGACATGTCCGGTGAAAAGAGGACGTATGGTCAGTCTATCCTAGCCCGTTAGCTGCTAGCATGCCGTGTGTTGTGCCTCGGTGTGCATTGTTTACACAACGTGCGTTACGCTACTTAATATGTCCGTGTGGAAACTCGTTCGGTACACCTCCGAACCGAACCGGAACCCCCGTACCGAAACGGTTCAATACAAATACACGTAGCGTTACACCCCTACGTCATAGTCACCTCTAGTGTTGCTCTGTGTGCAAGTTCTTAAATTTGACTGAACAATATCCAGTGTTGTGGTATTTCAACAGTGTTGGGTTAGTCACTGAAAACCAGTAACTAGTTACAGTTACTAGTTACTTTATTTCAAAAGTAACTCAGTTACTTACACCAAAAAGTAATGCGTTACTGTGAAAAGTAACTATTTAGTTACTTATATAAATAAGTGGTGTGGGAAAAAATCGATTCAAATCCGAATCGCGATTTTCATGTTGTGCGATTCAGAATCGATTCTCATTTTTAAAAAATCGATTTTATTGTGTTATTATTATTATTATTATTATTATTATTTAATTTTTTTAACTTAATCAATCACTGGAGGATAATACAATCTGTTGATCAACTTGACATGCATTTGCATCACTGAACTCTGCTAAGCAATGTGGTCTACATACAACACACAAAGATATGTTTCAAAGGGCCAATTTGTTTCAGGCCAGAACAAATTGACAACACTATTTTAAATAGCTGCAACATAACATACATAAGTAACAAACAGCATAATAACAACATAGCTGTAAAGCAAGGAAGGCACACACTACATACACAAAGCCTAACCAGGCGGTTTTTTTTCTCTCAAGGAATTGTGAAATAAAATCATGTCTGAAGCCCAGAACACTCTACACCAGGGGTCACCAACGCGGTGCCCGCGGGCACCAGGTAGCCCGTAAGGACCAGATGAGTAGCCCGCTGGCCTGTTCTAAAAATAGCTCAAATAGCAGCACTTACCAGTGAGCTGCCTCGATTTTTTTAATTGTATTTATTTACTAGCAAGCTGGTCTCACTTTTGCCCATTTTTAATTCTAAGAGAAACAAAACTCAAATAGAATTTGAAAATCCAAGAAAATATTTTAAAGACTTGGTCTTCACTTGTTTAAATAAATTCATAATTTTTTTTACTTTGCTTCTTATAACTTTCAAAAAGACAATTTTAGAGAAAAAATACAACCTTAAAAATGATTTTAGGATTTTTAAACACATATACCTTTTTACCTTTTAAATTCCTTCCTCTTCTTTCCTGACAATTTAAATCAATATTCAAGTTTTTTTTTTTTTATTGTAAAGAATAATAAATACATTTTAATTTAATTCTTCATTTTAGCTTCTGTTTTTTCGACAAAGAATATTTGTGAAATATTTTTTCAAACTTATTATGATTAAAATGCAAAAAAATTATTCTGGCAAATCTAGAAAATCTGTAGAATCAAATTTAAATCTTATTTCAAAGTCTTTTGAATTTCTTTTAAAATTTTTGCTCTGGAAAATCTAGAAGAAATAATGATTTGTCTTTGTTAGAAATATAGCTTGGTCCAATTTGTTATATATTCTAACAAAGTGCAGATTGGATTTGAACCTATTTAAAACATGTCATCAAAATTCTTAAATTAATCTTAATCAGGAAAAATTACTAATGATGTTCCATAAATTCTTTTTTTAATTTTTAAAAAAAAGATTCGAATTAGCTAGTTTTTCTCTCCTTTTTTTCGGTTGAATTTTGAATTTTAAAGAGTCAAAATTGAAGATAAACTATGTTTCAAAATGTAATTGTCATTTTTTTCCTGTTTTCTCCTCTTTTAAACCGTTCAATTAAGTGTAAATATCATTAATTATTAATAATAACATAGAGTTAAAGGTAAATTGAGCAAATTGGCTATTTCTGGCAATTTATTTAAGTGTGTATCAAACTGGTAGCCCTTCGCATTAATCACTACCCAAGAAGTAGCTCTTGCTTTCAAAAAGGTTGGTGACCCCTGCTCTACACATTTCCCCAGTTTTAATTTAGAGATAAGGAAAGATTGGCAGACACGCCCCCTCACACACACACATACACACTCTTCCTTGTCGCCTCTTCCGCAGCGCTCCAATAAAACACACTCAGATCTTCTCAGTTTCTAGCCGATACTACATAAAAAATAACGCAGTAACGCATCATGTAGTAACGGTAACTGACTTACTGAATATAAAAAATAACATGTTAGATTACTATTTACCGCCGAAAGTAACAGTGTATTTCAATGAACTGTGGGGCCATTTTGTAGTGAATCACACCTGAGCCATCATAAATTAATCACGTCTTTATTAGACACGTAAACAATGTGATAAAGAACATTTTACGTCAGTCAATCTAGGGATGTAGATATCTGCTCAGGACACTCCTCACTCTTTTGCCTTCACCTTCATTGCCCATTCCTTTTTGGTGACTTGATATACTCCCCCACTGGTCAACATATGAAATAACAAGTGTGTGTAAAATGGGAAGTGCTCCCCCTCTGGCCAACATATGTAATAACAAGTGTGTGTAAGGTATTGAAATGTGCCCCCTTTTGGCCAAACTTAATTTAAAAAAAATATAAATACATATGTATATAGAGACATACTGTAATAACTTGAAGTAAATAATGAAGATTAAAAACCAATTACAAACAAAGAAACAAAAATTAAACTAAAATCAGTCTTTTTCCTCACAATGTGTCGACTATTTTCTTATAAAATTGGGAACAATTTCTCATATTTCTTTCTGTTTCTGTAATATTGCAATATTTTCTCGTAAAATTCTGACTTTTTTTTATGTAAAATTATTACTCTTTAATGCAAAATGGTGACATTTGTCATATAAAATTCTGACTTGTATCACAATATTGCCCTTTTTTTTTGTTGTTCTTGTAAAATACTGACATTTTTTGAGTAAAATGATGACGTTTGTCATAATTTTGCCAAGTAAGATTCCGATTATTATTATAATATTGCCAAAATTGTTCAAGTTTTATTATAAAACTGTGACTTTTGTCGAGTAAAATGACGACTCTTTTCATAAAATTGCCAAAATGTTAAGCTTTTCTTGTAAAATTGTGACTGTTATTGAGTAAAATTCCAACTTTTATCATAATAAGACCTAGACGTTGAGTCGGCGACATACATGGCGGACAATAACTGATACAGTCTGCTTTTCCGGTCCAAATGCATTCAATGTTTTCCGTAGTCTTCCCTCTACGGCCAGGTAATACAAAGCACATGCTACCTTTTTTATCACATCCACGGGAGCCCGCATTCTCGTTGTCTCTCCTGACAAATGGACAAAGTTTTTCGCTAAGTGGAATCACAGCTGACCCGGACATTGGAAAGTTCTCTTCCCGTCTGAGAAGTGTTGTATCCCAAATAGCTGCAATCGCTTTCTCTTAATATTTTATGAAGTTTGAAAAGTTAAAAGTTACTTAAGCAAGTATTAGCGATTGATCACAGGGAGCTAATTAGCTTATCAATCAATCAATCAATGTTTATTTATATAGCCCTAAATCACAAGTGTCTCAAAGGGCTGCACAAGCCACAACGACATCCTCGGTACAGAGCCCACATACGGGCAAGGAAAAACTCACCCCAGTGGGACGTCGATGTGAATGACTATGAGAAACCTTGGAGAGGACCGCATATGTGGGTAACCCCCCCCCTATTGATGTGTTGAGCTGGTGACAGGGTGCTGCTGCATCGCCTTTGCGTTGGTGAAAGTTCATTCTCGATTATACGTCATGCCTCTCACCTTGATAGTAGAAGGTTGTGGGCATACAGTAAGCCAAGAAGTAGATCAACTTTGACATCCAACTTAGACCCGCGACACGAAAAGGCGCTACTTTTCATGTGGATTTCACCTCAACAGGAAGATATAAAAATCCCGTCGGTCTTTATCCCAGTGAGAGCAAACATCGTACAGTAAGTGATTGTTTTATTATGCTGATAGTTTGTATTTCTTGTTTAGCACTTACCAATAGTGCTACGTGATGCACACAGATTCAAAAACTTGTAGATCATCCTCCTTATAGTCAGGATCAAACATATACGGTTCTGGATAGTCTTGCCGTCTGAGAAGTGTTGTATCCCAAATAGCTGCAATGGCTTTCTCTTAAAGGCCTACTGAAATGAGTTTTTATTTATTTAAACAGGGATAGCAGATCCATTCTATGTGTCATACTTGATCATTTCGCGATATTGCCATATTTTTGCTGAAAGGATTTAGTAGAGAACGACGACGATAAAGTTCGCAACTTTTGGTCGCTGATAAAAAAAAAAGCCTTGCCTATAGCGGAAGTAGCGTGACGTCACAGGAGGAAGGACTCCTCACATTTCCCCATTGTTTACAATGCAGCGAGAGAGATCTGGACCGAGAAAGCGACGATTACCCCATTAATTTGAGCGAGGATGAAAGATTTGTGGATGAGGAAAGTGAGAGTGAAGGACTAGCGTGCAGTGCAGGACGTATCTTTTTTCACTCTGACCGTAACTTAGGTACAAGCTGGATCATTGGATTCCACACTCTCTCCTTGTTCTATTGTGGATCACGGATTTGTATTTTAAACCACCTCGGATACTATATCCTCTTGAAAATGAGAGTCGACAACGCGAAATGGACATTCACAGTGACTTTTATCCCCACAACAATACATCGGCGAAGCTCTTTAGCTACTGAGCTAACGTGATAGCATCGGGCTCAAATGCAGATAGAAACAAAATAAATAAATCCCTGACTGGAAGGATAGACAGAAGATCAACAATACTATTAAACCATGGACATGTAAATACACGGTTAATAATTTCCAGCTTGGCGAAGCTTAACAATGCTGTTGCTAACGACGCCATTGAAGCTAACTTAGCTACGGGACGGTGGCGGCGGCGGGCGTTGTAGCTTTCGACGACACCCCGGCCGCCATCAGAGTCGGCAAGAAACATATATTTCCCCCAAATTACGTACGTGACATGCACATAGCGACACGCACGTACGGGCAAGCGATCAAATGTTTGGAAGCCTAAGCTGTACTCACGGTAGCGCGTCTGCTATCCAACTCAAAGTCCTCCTGGTTGTGTTGCTGTAGTCCGCCGCTAATACACCGATCGCACCTACAGCTTTCTTCTTTGCAGTCTCCATTGTTCATTAAACAAATTGCAAAAGATTCACCAACACAGATGTCCAGAATACCGTGGAATTTTGCGATGAAAACAGAGCTTTTTTGTATTGGATTCAATGGGTCCGAATACTTCCGTATCAACCATTGACGTCACGCGCATACGTCATCATACATAGACGTTTTCAACCGGAAGTGTGGCGGGAAATTTAAAATTGCACTTTATTAGTTAACCCGGCCGTATTGGCATGTGTTGCAATGTTAAGATTTCATCATTCATATATAAACTATCAGACTGCGTGGTCGCTAGTAGTGGCTTTCAGTAGGCCTTTCAATCAATCAATCAATCAATCAATGTTTATTTATATAGCCCTAAATCACAAGTGTCTCAAAGGGCTGTACAAGCCACAACGACATCCTCGGTACAGAGCCCACATACGGGCAAGGAAAAACTCACCCCAGTGGGACGTCGGTGAATGACTATGAGAAACCTTGGAGAGGACCGCATATGTGGGTAACCCCCCCCCCCCCCTCTAGGGGAGACCGAAAGCAATGGATGTCGAGTGGGTCTGACATAACATTGTGAAAGTCCAGTCCACAGTGGATCCAACACATCAGCGGGAGTCCAGTCCACAGCGGGGCCAACAGGAAACCATCCCGAGCGGAGACGGGTCAGCAGCTCAGAGATGTCCCCAACCGATGCACAGGCTAGTGGTCCACCCGGGGTCCCGACTCTGGACAGCCAGCACTTCATCCATGGCCACCGGACCTATGCAACTCCCCCTCGCAAGGGACAGGGGAGAAGAGGAGAGAAGAAAAGAAACGGCAGATCAACTGGTCTAAAAAAAGGGGGGTCTATTTAAAGGCTAGATTATACAAATGAGTTTTAAGATGGGACTTAAATGCTTCTACTGAGGTAGCATCTCTAACTGTTACCGGGAGGGCATTCCAGAGTACTGGAGCCCGAATAGAAAACGCTCTATAGCCCGCAGACTTTTTTTTGGCTCTGGGAATCACTAATAAGCCGGAGTTCTTTGAACGCAGATTTCTTGTCGGGACATATGGTACAATACAATCGGCGAGATAGGCTGGAGCTAAACCTTGTAGTATTTTATACGTAAGTAGTAAAACCTTAAAGTCGCATCTTAAGTGCACAGGAAGCCAGTGCAGGTGAGCCAGTATAGGCGTAATATGATCAAACTTTCTTGTTTTTGTCAAAAGCCTTGCAGCCGCATTTTGTACCAACTGTAATCTTTTAATGCTAGACATAGGGAGGCCCGAAAATAATACGTTACAGTAATCGAGACGAGACGTAACGAACGCATGAATAATGATCTCAGCGTCGCTAGTGGACAAGATGGAACGAATTTTAGCGATATTACGGAGATGAAAGAAGGCCGTTTTAGTAACACTCTTAATGTGTGACTCAAACGAGAGAGTTGGGTCGAAGATAATACCCAGATTCTTTACCGAGTCGCCTTGTTTAATTGTTTGGTTGTCAAATGTTAAGGTATTCATGTGTGATTTCCACAAGCGTCTGTACATGTAGAAGACGGAGAATCACGGGCATGTCTGGATGACTCGCCTCCATATTTCCTGTGGTTAGCTCCGAGTTACGAAACCGCTTTGTTATGAAACTGTCTGTGGCGCGTTCTTTCTGGCGTCACTTCCTCTCCGAACTCGGTTTGTAAACGATCAATGAGTCCATACAAAGCTAAGAGCCGGAGATTCAAGACATACACGGCGCACTTACCCGTGTAAAAAATTGTCAGAGGAAGGGAACCTTAAACGATAGTTTAGTGTGGCTAAATAATTACTCGTTTAAGGGGTTTATCCGGCTTAGTGTAGACATAGCCTAAGTCTTTTGTCTTTCCAAGTGTCGCTTGCCCTCAATGGCAACATCATATTTATGCAGAGACAGTTGTCTGTTTTCCAGCCACAAGTCTCATTCTACCAACAACAGTTGCTAGAGTGCTTCCTAAACCACAATAACAGTCACTCCGGTCCAAACCACCATCCCTCAATCCCTCAGTTTCAGCGTTCTCGCGTTAAATAAAACCAGGCGGAACAATGGTATCGACACTCGTAAACATCCTGGTCTGCCAGCGTGGTGACAACGTTTGCAATTGGAATCACGCAAAGTAATCTAATCAACACCGAGTCCCAGTTGGCAGTGGCACCTGTAAAGCCTCTGGAGCAGGGGTGTCAAACTCATTTTAGATCAGACCTGGGCAAATTAAGGCCCCGGGGGCCACATGCGGCCCGTTAAGTATTTCAATCTGGCCCGTCGGACATTCCCAAATCATTTTTTTAGATCTTTAAGATGGAAAGTGTAGCTGCCATTATGATGTGCAGTGATGTTTTCTAATGACCGTAAGTCTTGAACTTTACAAAGTATTTCAATGCTTGGAATCTGAGCTTTTGCATGATGTACTAGTTACCAGAGGTGGGACCAAGTCATTGCTTTGCAAGTCACAAGTAAGTCCCAAGTCTTTGCCCTCAAGTCTCGAGTCAAGACAGGCAAGTCCCGAGTCAAGTCCAAAGTCAAGACTAGAAAGTCTCAAGTCAAGTCCCAAGTCCTGCATTTTGAGTTTCGAGTCCTTTCAAGTCCTTTTAACCACAGACTAATATTTTTACACAGATTGTGTATGCTTTTAAAACGCTGTATTTATTTATTAAAACAAGTGCATTTGAAATTGCAGGAAAAAAAATGGTGCTGACATTGCAATTCATAATAGCACTATTAACCAGTCATTTTAATAGTTTAAACAATTTTAAACATTTAACTCATTCCTTTACAGAATAAACACATTTGCAAAAACAAACATTAACATACTATTGGTTGTATTTTATGAAAATAACATTACCACAAAGTTGAGAAGGAGCAAAGATCTTCAATATTTGTATGTGAAAATCACAAATAAATCTTCTGGGGGAGGATGACGCCCCTACAGGGGTTTGCTTTACAAACTTTCAGCCCCACCTAAAACAAAATTCACCAGCCGCCACTGATTATGATGCATTCTCATTTTAGGCAAAGTATAAGACAATACTTTCTTAACAGTATAATTGTAACCAGGAATAAGTCTTCAAGTAACAATATTCAAATACTAACATTGTTGGGTAAGACAGCATTTGGTTTTATTCTGAATCCAGTGAAACAGATTGGTGGTTTTAGCTGATATAAAGAGTTTCAGGTGTTTATATATGTTTAAGTATTTGGCAGACGCTTTTATCCAAAGCGACATACATAAAAAATAGATATAAAACAATCACTGTAAACATTATCATTTAAGGGAAGAATGTAATACAAAATATCAATACAAAGTGTCACGACAGAATAAACTCTCTGCTGCTGCAGCAACAGAGTTACAGTCTATAAGATATATAGATATCTAATGTATTCATACATTGTTTATGTAGGATATACGCATGTATATATAACCTAATCATATTGTTTCTTCAATTTAAAAATAGCTGACCGTTTTTTTCCCCCTTCTCTGGGATTATATTCCCAGTTTTGATCTCGGACGTCTGGTCACTTATAGCGTATAAGAATATTATATTACTGTTAAGCAAACTATGAATAATAAAAACGCCAAAACATGTGTCCGTTATCATAGCTACACGTATGACAAAAAAAAACGCGTGAAAATCAGTGGTATTCAGTGAGGTAAGATGAATTAAATTTGCTGACAGTTCATTGCTCCTGCCAAATGAATTGCACTGAGTGGAGCGGATCACCACTCCAAGATGGCGGCCCCGCGTCTCGTCTGCGCCAGTAGGCAGTAGCGCTCCATGCTGCGTACCCTTATAAGATGTCTATGGTTATAACGTTAGCAGTGAGTTTACAGCCTCACTGATTTAACTACACAGCAAATAAAAGTCACGTTACTTAGCCAATAAACGTTAGCTTACATTCAAAACTTACCCTTCTTTGTGCAACTTCAAATGTCGAACGAAGTTGGAAGTTGTTGCGTCTCCGTCTGTAATATTCGAACTGCGTCATTTGCATACGGCAATTCGTTTTTTGTTGACCAAGTCGTAGTTTTTATACCCGAACGAAACCAACTTTGGCATAATTGTTTCTCACTGCCGCATTGTTTGACAACTCTTGTTCGGTGGTTGTCCTGCAATTTGATTGGATGAGAGCTGTGGGATGAAAACAATGTAGATTTAATTTGATTGGCTGTTGTACTGACAGCACACACGCTTATAGACACAGACGTATAAAATGAAAGATACGGAGCGCTCCCAAATAACTTTTTAAGGTTTGGGTTTTGGGGAAAGTAGCAAGTCATGTCAAGTCAAAAGCCTCAAGTCCAAGTGAAGTCACAAGTCATTGATGTTAAAGTCTAAGTCGAGTTGCAAGTCTCTTTACATTTTGTCAAGTCGAGTCTAAAGTCATCAAATTCATGACTCGAGTCTGACTCGAGTCCAAGTCATGTGACTCGAGTCCACACCTCTGCTAGTTACTATGGTAATCTAATTAGTTGCTATGGTAATCTAAGTCACTGCAGCTCAGACGAGGCACCAAGCAGTGTGGGTGGGGAGCGTTTCCACAGACGTGGAAGGAGATTTTCACAACAAAGTTCTAAAGCTTAGTTACATATCAGATTGTATATTGTATTTTTACCCTTTGCGTTCATATTTTGCTGTTTGTCGCGTTTTGCTTAATTTTAAAATACGTCCATATTCAGTGTTTTATCGTTCATAGAAAATGTAAAATTCCATTCGGTTTTTTTTAAGGCGGTCTGTCAAAACGTTTTTAGCATTCAATCAGACATTCTTGTGAGGTTTTGTATTAGTGTTCCTAAAAATAGATATACCGGCCCTCAGACACATTTCTTTCTCTAAATTTGGCCCCCCAGTCAAAATAATTGCCCAGGCCTGTTTTAGATGGTAGGGCCAAATGGAGAAAAGAAATCTACTCCCAAGTGGGCCGGACTGGTAAAAACCACGGCATGATAACTTAAAAAGAAAAACAACTTTAAAAATAGAGCAAGCACATTCTGAAATTGTACAAATCATAATGTTTTTGGGGTTGTTTTTTTTTTACAAAAGAGAAATGTGCGATACTTCTCTTGTTGCCTTATTTGTATTTGACTTTATTAAATTGATTTATATTATCATTTGGTGCAGGAGGGGATGGAAAGAGGGAAAAAAAGGAAGACAGAGGGGGGAATTGTGGGGACAAGAGGGGGATAAGACAGAGAGACAACAACAACAACAACAACAACAACAACAATAGAGCAACATCTGCAACTAGGATATGTACAAATATGATGGTAAAAGTGATAGCAAAGAAGCAGTTAGTGAAATAAATGTTTATAATACAGAAATGACAATGAGCATTATTACACTACAAATGGATCAATACAAATACCAATAAAAATATCACTATTGATAATTGACCTCTATTATCAACAATACAGTTGTTCAAATGCAACAATACATAACTAGAGTTACGAAAGAAAGCAGAAAAATGGAGGGGAAGAAAGAGCTATATTAACCTTGTAGATTGTTATAGTCACACTAGGTTAAGCTTTGTCAGTGTGCCATGTGTTACCCAGTTTACCCTAATGTGTGATGAAACCTGATTATATGCGTGAGTGTTTGTTTACACTTGCATGTTGCGGTTAATAGTGTTCTATCTTTATTTGTCCTTATTTATGCTTTCTGAATAAACGATGTGATAATGTTCAGCATTGGTGTTCATTTTCAATCTGTCAAGATAAAATAATTGGTAACACTTTAGTATGGGGAACATATTAACATTAATTAGTTGCTTATTAACATGCAATATAGTAACATATTGGCTGTTAATTAGTCACTATTAAGTACTTATTAATGCCTTATTCTGCATGGCCTTATTATACAACCAGTCAGCCATTAACTAAGAGTCTTCCTTAACCCTGACCCTACCCCTAACCCTTACCCTTACCCTATGTTAATAAGCAACTAATTAATGGTTCATATGTTCCCCATACTAAAGTGTTACTAAATAATTATATCAAAATCAAATTACAGGATGTTATTTATGTAGTTTGATCATTTTCCTCGACTGATGTACTAACATCATGTGGTTTATTTTGTACATATGTAGCACTATTGTACTATTGCGACATCTAGTGGACACATTTAGAACAGCTGTTTCTTTCATTCAAAAATTTCAGGTTCATTTTTACCGCGGGCCGGATAAAACCTGTTTGGCGGGCCCGATCCGGCCCTCGGGCCCTACGTTTGACACCCCTGCTCTGGAGCCATCACAACTTTAAGGGAACATTTTGCCTCACTTATTCCAAAATGAGAGCGTGAGGGATACAGGGTGTGTGTTACTAAATGTGATGGGAAGTAAAGGTTGACAAGAGTTAAATAGTTTTTGAGAATGGGAATAATTAAGAATCATTAAGCAATAGTGAGGGGTCAAACAGTACTGAAGCATCGGCGTAATACAAAAAGAGTGATATCTCGGTGTGTGTGTCACTTTAAATTAAAACATGTGACCAATACAGCTGCTGTCATTTGACTTTGTTTATCAGGAAGTGACAGCTCGTATTAAAAAAGGGAGATAGGTGGCATGTCGCGGATATTATACAGTATATATATATATATATATATATATATATATATATATATATATATATATATATATATATATATATATGTATATATACATATATATATATATATATATATATATATATATATATATATATATATATATATATATATATATATATATATATATATATATATATATATAAACATATATATATATATATATATAAACATATATATATATATATATATATATATATATATATATATAAATATATATATATATATATATATATATATATATGTATATATATATATAAATATATAAAATATATATATATATAAAAATATATATATATATATATATTAAAAAATATATATATATATATATATATATATATATATATATATATACGTGTATATATACACTACCGCCGTTCAAAAGTTTGGGGTCACATTGAAATGTCCTTATTTTTGAAGGAAAAGCACTGTACTTTTCAATGAAGATAACTTTAAACTAGTCTTAACTTGAAAGAAATACACTCTATACATTGCTAATGTGGTAAATGACTATTCTAGCTGCAAATGTCTGCTTTTTGGTGCAATATCTACATAGGTGTATAGAGGCCCATTTCCAGCAACTATCACTCCAGTGTTCTAATGGTACAATGTGTTTGCTCATTGGCTCAGAAGGCTAATTGATGATTAGAAAACCCTTTCACACATTGTCACACATCTGAAAACACTTTAGCTCGTTACAGAAGCTACAAAACTGACCTTCCTTTGAGCAGATTGAGTTTCTGGAGCATCACGTTTGTGGGGTCAATTAAACGCTCAAAATGGCCAGAAAAAGAGAACTTTCATCTGAAACTCGACAGTCTATTCTTGTTCTTAGAAATGAAGGCTATTCCACAAAATTGTTTGGGTGACCCCAAACTTTTGAACGGTAGTGTATATATATATATATTTATAAATATACAGTTGTGGTCAAAAGTTTACATACACGTGTAAAGAACATAATGTCATGGCTGTCTTGAGTTTCCAATAATTTCTACAACTCTTATTTATTTGTGATGTAGTGATTGGAGCACATACTTGTTGCTCACAAAAAACATTCATGAAGTTTGCTTCTTTTATGAATGTATTATGGGTCTACTGGAAATGTGAGCAAATGTGCTGGGTCAAAAGTATACATACAGCAATGTTAATATTTGCTTACATGTCCCTTGGCAAGTTTACCCGCAATAAGGCGCTTTGCTTCTGCTGGATTTTTGACCACAAAATTGGTGCAGTTCAGCTAAATGTGTTGCTTTTCTGACATGGACTTGTTTCTTCAGCATTGTCCACACGTTTAAGTCAGGACTTTGGGAAGGCCATTCTAAAACCTTAATTCTAGCCTGATTTAGCCATTCCTTTACCACTTTTGACGTGTGTTTGGGGTCATTGTCCAACTGCGCCCAAGACCCAACCTCTGGGCTGATGATTTTAGCTTGTCCTGAACAATTTGGAGCTAATCCTCCTTTTTCATTGTCCCATTTACTCTCTGTAAAGCACCAGTTCCATTGGCAGCAAAACAGGCCCGGAGCATAATACTACCACCACCATGCTTGACGGTAGGTATGGTGTTCCTGGGATTAAAGGCCTCACCTTACTCCTCCAAACATATTGCTGGGTATTGTGGCCAAACAGCTCCATTTGTGTTTCATCTGATCACAGAACTTTCCTCCAGAAGGTCTTATCTTTGTCCATGTGATGTCAGATGAAACACAAATTGAGCTGTTTGGCCACAACACCCGGAATGTATTGGAAACTTTTGATCGTGACTGTATATATATATATACAGTATATATATGTGTGTTTGTGTGTGAGTGAATGTATTCTTAAGTCACTCACAATATACAATAAACTCATTAAGGACATTCATAAAAACACAAATAGAAGATTAAACACCATAGGGTAATATATTTCAATAAAGTCTAATCAGCTAAAAAATGTACAATACTTTTGCAGACCCACGGACCTCTTGTTGAAAACCTCTGATCCAATCAATACAAATTGATTAATTGTTCCTTATCACGTTTCTTGAAAGTTTCATGCAAATTGGCACATAACTTTGTGAGGTATGTTGCTGGTAAACTAACTGACTAATAACTCCAAGGATTAAATGAAGCCCTGGCTGAGGTAACTATTATATGTATTCACAGGTACTGGCTTTTTTAATCCAGCATTCTGAAACACCAAGACTGTATCAATACCATGTCGATAGTCATGTGTAATCACTTGTGAGCAGGACCTGGGGCCAGACTCGCCTCGGTCATTCCTCGTCCATACGTCCCGACATAAACATCATTCCTGCACTTACCTCACACTTGGTCTTACTTTCCTGTTTTTAACATGCCAACTTTGAAAAGTCTTTGTTTATATAGCACTTTTCGGTTGATTTTCGGTATCCCAGCATGCAGTCTGTTCATGTTTTAGGAATCTCCATGCTAATTCTACACGTTTGGAGATACCTCAGTGGACTGATAGTGTGCATGTGTGGTTAGCCCAACATGGACCTTTATAGTCCTCATAAAAGAACACCTCATAGCTGAGAAGGATGCCAGGAACGTGTGTGTGTGTGTGTGTGTGTGTGTGTGTGTGTGTGTGTGTGTGTGTGTGTGTGTGTGTGTGTGTGTGTGTGTGTGTGTGTGTGTGTGTGTGTGTGTGTGTGTGTGTGTGTGTGTGTGTGTGCACTTGTCTCACCATCCTTGTGTGGACATACACTTGATAAACCACCCTTTCTGTGAGGATCTTTTGACTTGTGAGGACATTTGCCTGGTCCTCACAACTACAAAAGTAAAATATTTGTTTTACTTTGTGTGTTTTGCATTCTGAAGTGAGGTTGCAACTAGGGATGTCCGATAAATGCTTTAAAATGTAATATCGGAAATTATCGGTATCGTTTTTTTAATTATCGGTATCGTTTTTTGTCGTTGTTGTTGTTTTGTTTTTTTTGGTTTTTATTAAATCAACATAAAAACACAAGATACACATACAATTATTGCACCAACCCAAAAAACCTCCCTCCCCCATTTACACTCATTCACACAAAAGGGTTGTATCTTTTTTGTTATTAATATTCTGCTTCCTACATTATATATCAATATATATCAATACAGTCTGCAAGGGATACAGTCCGTAAGCACACATGATTGTGCGTGCTGCTGCTCCACTAATAGTACTAACCTTTAACAGTTCATTTTACTCATTTTCATTCATTACTAGTTTCTATGTAACTGTTTTTATATTGTTTTACTTTCTTTTTTATTCAAGAAAATGTTTTTAATTTATTTATCTTATTTTATTAATTTTTTAAAAAAGGACCTTATCTTCACCATACCTGGTTGTCCAAATAAGGCATAATAATGTGTTAATTCCACGACTGCATATATCGGTTGATATCGGTATCGGTTGATATCGGTATCTGTAATTAAAGAGTTGGACAATATCGGAATATTGGATATCGGCAAAAAGCCATTATCGGACATCCCTAGTTGCAACTCTCTACTCCCATCTAGGGCTAGATGTATATTTTGTCATCATTCTAGCTATAGTGGAAAGGGGGGCCCTCACAACCCACTAACCAAACGTGGGTCCACACAAAGTAGGCAAGACATGTATGTGTGTGTGTGTGTGTGTGTGTGTGTGTGTGTGTGTGTGTGTGTGTGTGTGTTCTTTTTCTTTCTCTTTTTTTTGTGTATAGCACATGCTGCCACTTGCCTATGTAGAAGAAGTGCTATTTATGAAGAAAGTAGTGTTGTCACGATAACAATATTTTGGTACCGGTACTAAAATTGTTTCGATACTTTTCGGTACTTTTCTAAATAAAGGGGACCACAAAGAATGTCATTATTGGCTTTATTTGAACAAAAAATCTTAGAGTACATTAAACTTATGTTTATTATTGCAAGTTTGTCCTTAAATAAAATAGTGAACATACTTAGACAACTTGTCTTTTAGTAGTAAGTAAACAAACAGACTCCTAATTAGTTTGCTGACGTTTGCAGTAACATATTGTGTCATTTATACACCTATTATTTTGTACACAATATAAAGGACAAACTGTAAAAATGGATTATTAATCTACTTGTTCATTTACTGTTAATATCTGCTTATTTTCTGTTTTAACATGTTCTATCTACACTTCTGTTCAAATGTAATAATCACTTACCGTATTTCCTTGAATAGCCGCCGGGGCGCCAATTAATTTAAAACCTCTTCTCACTCCTGCGCTTACCAAAAGCATGCGGGATGGGCAAGCATGCGCTAATTATTTTAAAACCTCTTCTCACTCGGGCGCTTACCTTATCATGAAAAGCACATTTAATAAAAAAAAACGTTATTATGGTCTTACCTTTACTTATAAATGATGTCCATGTGCAGCTGCTTCTGATCAAAGGCAGTCTTCCTTATCCTTCTTCAGTTTTAAAAGTCTCTGGAGATATTCCTTTACTTATTACCTCCTGCTTCGATTGAAAGTCCAGTTTAGAAAACTGTTTTATTTTAGATATGTAATCCTCCATGGTAAAAGTGCAAGCAAACAATTGCTACTCACGCTTGCTGCTTGTTGTCTTCTTCTGCAGTACTGGTAGTCGCAAGAAGGATCACTAGCGCCCTCTACCACCAGGAGGCGGGAGTCATTTAATGACTCATATTTGACCCGGCGGAAGTGCCAAGCATGCGCTAATTATTTTGGGAAACGAGTTTGACCCGGCTGTAATTCTAGGCAGGCGAATACTATATTCCCGGCGGCAATTCAAGGAAATACGGTATTCTTCTGTTGTTTGACACTTGACACTAGTTATGGTGATACTACCAATACCAAGTAGTTACAGGGTCATACATTGGTCATATTTAAAGTCATCCTGTGTTGAAGGATGCATTTCTTGGGTTTATAATCATTAAAAAAAGGACAAGAGTTTGTGAAACGAAAAAAATATCAATGTAATCATCGTAGTATCGACTAGATACGCTCTTGTACTTGGTATCATTACAGTCAATGTCGGCTTGTCCCGACACCATTATTTTGGTAACGGTACCAAAGTGTATTTTGATACTTTTCAATACTTTTCTAAATAAAGGGGACCGCATAAAATGTCATTATTGGCTTTATTTCAACAACAAAATCTTAGGGTACATGAAACATATGTTTATTATTGCAATTTAGTCTATAATAAAATAATTAACATACTAGACAACTTTATATCCCTTTTGTCAAAGAAAACGTGTTCTTAGTTTTTTTATGGCAAAACACAAAATATGCAATATTTCCCATATTTGAATTTAAACTGAATAGGTCAATAATTCATAACATTGATTTTGATGCATTATTATTTTTTGAGCAATGACAGTTTAAAACAAAAAAACACTAAAATTCCCAGGGATCTCATGAAAGTATTAGAAATAAGTCATACATTATTTTATTATTATTTTTCATTAGAAACCTTAAATCTATAGATCAACTTCAGACCTATCCGTCGATTATAAGTTTAATTTATTTCATATTTTTTGTGTGTGTCTTTTATATCCCTTTTGTCAAAGAAAACTTCTTATTTTATTTTTTTATGGCAAAACACAAAATATGCAATATTTTCCCCCAAAAAGTACTTCAAAGTAGAATTACTTGATTGGAAGTAATTGAAGCCTTGAATAGATAAATAATTCATAACATTGATTTTGATGCATTATTATTTTTGAGCAGTGACAGTTTAAAACAAAAAAACACTCAAATTCCCAGGGATCTCATAAAAGTATTAGAAATAAGTCATACATTATTTTATTTTTATTTTTCATTTCAACCTTGAATCTATAGATCAACTTCAGACCTATCCGTCCATTATAAGTTTATTTCATTTATTTATTTTTGTGTGTTTTATATCCCTTTTGTCAAAAAAAAAACTTGTTCTTAGTTTTTTTATGGCAAAACCCAAAATATGCAATATTTCCCCCCAAAAAGTACTTCAAAGTAGAATTACTTGATTTGAAGTAATTGAAGCCTTGAATAGATAAATAATTCATAACATTGATTTTGATGAATTATTATTTTTTGAGCAATGACAGCTTAAAACAAAAAAAGCCCACAAAAATTCCCAGGGATCTCATAAAAGTATAGGAAATAAGTCATTCATTATTTTATTTTTATTTTTCATTTGAAACCTTGAATCTATAGATCAACTTCAAACCTATCCGTCGATTATACGTTTATTTTATTTATTTATTTTTGTGGATTACTGGATTGGAAATTCTACTTTTTCAAAGAAAAGTTGTTCTTATTTTTTTTATTTATGGCAAAACACAAAATATGCAATATTTCCCCCCAAAAAGTACTTGAAAGTAGAATTACTTAATTTGAAGTATTGAAGCCTTAAATAGGTCAATAATTCATAACATTGATTTTGATGCATTATTATTTTTTGAGCAATGACAGTTTAAAAAACAACAACACTAAAATTCCCAGGGATCTCATAAAAGTATTAGAAATAAGTCATACATTATTTTATTTTTATTTTTCATTTGGAACCTTGAATCTATACCGTATTTCCTTGAATAGCCGCAGGGGCGCTAATTAATTTAAAACCTCTTCTCACTCCTGCGGTTACCAAAACCATGCGGAATGAGCAAGCATGCTCTAATTATTTTAAAACCTCTTCTCACTCCGGCGCATACCTTATCATGAAAAGCACATTTAATAAAAAAAACGTTATTATGATCTTACCTTTACTTGTAAATGGGTCCATGTGCAGCTGCTTCTGATCAAAGGCAGTCTTTCTCATCTTTCTTCAATTTTAAAAGTCTCTGGAGATATTCCTTTAATTATTACCTCCTGCTTCGATTGAAAGTCCAGTTTAGAAAACGGTTTTATTTTAGATATGTAATCCTCCATGGTAAAAGTGCAAGCAAACAATTGCTACTCACGCTTGCTGCTTGTTGTCTTCTTCTGCAGTACCTGTCTCCTGCAGTACTGGTAGTCGCAAGAAGGATCACTGGCGCCCTCTACCACCAGGAGGCGGGAGTCATTTAATGACTCATATTTGACCCGGCGGAAGTGCCAAGCATGCGCTAATTATTTTGCGAAACGAATTTGACCCGGCTGTAATTCTAGGCAGGCGAATACTATATTCCCGGCGCCAATTCAAGGAAATACGGTAGATCAACTTCAGACCTATCCGTCGATTATAAGTTTATTCCATTTATTTATTTTTGTGTGTTTTATATCCCTTTTGTCAAAAAAAAAAACTTGTTCTTATTTTTTTTATGGCAAAACCCAAAATATGCAATATTTCCCCCAAAAAGTACTTCAAAGTAGAATTACTTGATTGGAAGTAATTGAAGCCTTGAATAGGTCAATAATTCATAACATTGATTTTGATGCATTATTATTTTTTGAGCAATGACAGTTTAAAACAAAAAAACACTACAATTCCCAGGGATCTCATAAAAGTATTAGAAATAAGTCATACATTATTTTATTTTTATTTTTCATTTCAACCTTGAATCTATAGATCAACGTCAGACCTATCCGTCCATTATAAGTTTATTTCATTTATTTATTTTTGTGTGTTTTATATCCCTTTTGTCAAAAAAAAAACTTGTTCTTAGTTTTTTTATGGCAAAACCCAAAATATGCAATATTTCCCCCAAAAAGTACTTCAAAGTAGAATTACTTGATTGGAAGTAATTGAAGCCTTGAATACATAAATAATTCATAACATTGATTTTGATGAATTATTATTTTTTGAGCAATGACAGTTTAAAACAAAAAAAGCCCACACAAATTCCTAGGGATCTCATAAAAGTATTAAAAACAAGTCATGCATTATTTTATCATTATTTTTTTGTTTGAAACCTTATATCTATAGATCAACTTCAGACCTATCCGTGGATTATAAGTTTATTTTATTTCATATTTTTTGTGTGTGTTTTATATCCCTTTTGTCAAAGAAAACTTCTTATTTTATTTTTTTATGGCAAAACCCAAAATATGCAATATTTCCCCCAAAAAGTACTTCAAAGTAGAATTACTTGATTGGAAGTAATTGAAGCCTTGAATAGATAAATAATTCATAACATTGATTTTGATGCATTATTATTTTTTGAGCAATGACAGTTCAAAACAAAAAAACACTAAAATTCCCAGGGATCTCATGAAAGTATTAGAAATAAGTCATACATTATTTTATTATTATTTTTCATTAGAAACCTTAAATCTATAGATCAACTTCAGACCTATCTGTCGATTATAAATTTATTTTATTTTATAATTTTTTTGTGTGTGTTTTATAGCCCTTTTGTCAACGAAAACGTGTTCTTTTTTTTTTTTTATGGCAAAACCCAAAATATGCAATATTTCCCCCCAAAAGTACTTCAAAGTAGAATTACTTGATTTGAAGTAATTGAAGCCTTGAATAGATAAATAATTAATAACATTGATTTTGATGCATTATTATTTTTTGAGCAATGACAGTTTAAAACAAAAAAACACTAAAATTCCCAGGGATCTCATGAAAGTATTAGAAATAAGTCATACATTATTTTATTTGTATTTTTCATTTCAACCTTGAATCTATAGATCAACGTCAGACCTATCCGTCCATTATAAGTTTATTTTATTTATTTATTTTTGTGTGTTTTATATCCCTTTTGTCAAAAAAAAAACTTGTTCTTAGTTTTTTTATGGCAAAACCCAAAATATGCAATATTTCCCCCGAAAAGTACTTCAAAGTAGAATTACTTGATTGGAAGTCATTGAAGCCTTGAATAGATAAATAATTCATAACATTGATTTTGATGAATTATTATTTTTTGAGCAATGACAGCTTAAAACAAAAAAAAGCCCACACAAATTCCTAGGGATCTCATAAAAGTATTAAAAACAAGTCATACATTATTTTATTATTATTTTTTGTTTGAAACCTTAAATCTATAGATCAACTTCAGACCTATCCGTGGATTATAAGTTTATTTTATTTCATATTTTTTGTGTGTGTGTTTTATATCCCTTTTGTCAAAGAAAACTTCTTATTTTATTTTTTTATGGCAAAACCCAAAATATGCAATATTTCCCCCAAAAAGTACTTCAAAGTATAATTACTTGATTGGAAGTAATTGAAGCCTTGAATAGGTCAATAATTCATAACATTGATTTTGATGCATTATTATTTTTTGAGCAATGACAGTTTAAAACAAAAAAACACTAAAATTCCCAGGGATCTCAAAAAAGTATTAGAAATAAGTCATACATTATTTTATTTTATTTTTTTTCATTAGAAACCTTAAATCTATAGATCAACTTCAGACCTATCTGTCGATTATAAATTTATTTTATTTTATAATTTTTTTGTGTGTGTTTTATATCCCTTTTGTCAAAGAAAACGTGTTCTTTTTTTTTTTTTATGGCAAAACCCAAAATATGCAATATTTCCCCCCAAAAGTACTTCAAAGTAGAATTACTTGATTGGAAGTCATTGAAGCCTTGAATAGATAAATAATTCATAACATTGATTTTGATGCATTATTATTTTTTGAGCAATGACAGTTTAAAACAAAAAAAAACCCCACACAAATTCCTAGGGATCTCATAAAAGTATTAAAAACAAGTCATGCATTATTTTATTATTTTTTTTTGTTTGAAACCTTAAATCTATAGATCAACTTCAGACCTATCCGTGGATTATAAGTTTATTTTATTTCATATTTTTTGTGTGTGTGTTTTATATCCCTTTTGTCAAAGAAAACTTCTTATTTAATTTTTTTATGTGGGCTCTGTACTGAGGATGTCGTTGTGGCTTGTGCAGCCCTTTGAGACGCTTGTGATTTGGGGCTATATAAATAAACATTGATTGATTGATTGATTATGGCAAAACCCAAAATATGCAATATTTCCCCCAAAAAGTACTTCAAAGTATAATTACTTGATTGGAAGTAATTGAAGCCTTGAATAGGTCAATAATTCATAACATTGATTTTGATGCATTATTATTTTTTGAGCAGTGACAGTTTAAAACAAAAAAACACTCAAATTCCCAGGGATCTCATAAAAGTATTAGAAATAAGTCATACATTATTTTATTATTATTTTTCATTAGAAACCTTAAATCTATAGATCAACGTCAGACCTATCCGTCCATTATAAGTTTATTTCATTTATTTATTTTTGTGTATTTTATATCCCTTTTGTCAAAAAAAAAACTTGTTCTTAGTTTTTTTATGGCAGAACCCAAAATATGCAATATTTCCCCCGAAAAGTACTTCAAAGTAGAATTACTTGATTGGAAGTAATTGAAGCCTTGAATAGATAAATAATTCATAACATTGATTTTGATGAATTATTATTTTTTGAGCAATGACAGCTTAAAACAAAAAAAGCCCACACAAATTCCTAGGGATCTCATAAAAGTATTAAAAACAAGTCATGCATTATTTTATTATTATTTTTTGTTTGAAACCTTAAATCTATAGATCAACTTCAGACCTATCCGTGGATTATAAGTTTATTTTATTTCATATTTTTTGTGTGTGTGTTTTATATCCCTTTTGTCAAAGAAAACTTCTTATTTTATTTTTTTATGGCAAAACCCAAAATATGCAATATTTCCCCCAAAAAGTACTTCAAAGTATAATTACTTGATTGGAAGTATTTGAAGCCTTGAATAGGTCAATAATTCATAACTTTGATTTTGATGCATTATTATTTTTTGAGCAATGACAGTTTAAAACAAAAAAACACTGAAATTCCCAGGGATCACATAAAAGTATTAGAAATAAGTCATACATTATTTTATTATTTTTTTTCATTAGAAACCTTAAATCTATAGATCAACTTCAGACCTATCTGTCGATTATAAATTTATTTTATTTTATAATTTTTTTGTGTGTTTTATAGCCCTTGTGTCAAAGAAAACGTGTTCTTTTTTTTTTTTTATGACAAAACACAAAATATGCAATATTTCCCCCCAAAAGTACTTCAAAGTAGAATTACTTGATTTGAAGTAATTGAAGCCTTAAATAGGTCAATAATTCATAACATTGATTTTGATGCATTATTATTTTCTGAGCAATGACAGTTCAACAACAAAAATGGCATGGCAGCTTTTTCTTGCTACATTTCACCTTTTTACTTTTTTAATCATATTTTTAGAATGTGCCACAAGCTGTTAAAAAAAAAGAGCTATTACGGGCTGTAAATGGCCCCCTCTGTTCTAGAAGGTCTTTGCATTCCTGGAAGAAATGCGCCCCACATTTGGAAGTTGAGGTGTACTTTGAGCAACCTCGACATGTTCTGTCTTTCCTTCACGGGACGGGCTGATAAAAAGCCGGCGGGCGTGCGCCGCGTTTAAGCCGCGTGGATCAAAGCGGGGGTCGTCCGTGGCGCACGCGTCGGTGTGTCGGCATGTGCGGCTCCATCAACGCCTCCCCGAGGACATCCTCCAGCGAGGAAATAAATAACCCGGCTGGTGGCAGGGCCAAACACGCTGCTCTTGGACCGGCTTCAATGAGCCTGGGATTGTGTTGCGAGGGGGAAGGAAATGAAACGGAATCAGCGTCTCCGGCCTCTGACAGCCGGCAGCTCTCGTCTCTGCTTCGCCTTCATGTCGCCTCCCCGCGCCAATAAAAGGAGAAGCTGTCATGTTGATCCTCAAAGCGCCTCCGACCGACTCCCGCTGTTGACAAGCGTTGGCCCGCGGCGATGTGACAACTTGAGGGCGGGGGGGGGGGGGGGGCTGGAGGCGGGAGAGATACCTGCGTGACGACCGTCCCTTCGACCAATCACACGGAAGCTTTGTGAGAAGGAAGTGAATAACCTAACACGTCCATAAAGTCATGAGATTCTTAGCCAAGTTACAATCAAACAGCTACAGCACAATACTTACAGTATTAACACTTTTTAGGGCGCCACGCCAACACACCATAAACTATACACTACTGCCCTCTAGGGTTGTCGCCATACCAATGTTTTAGTACCAAAGGACCACAAAAAAAAATCTTTTTTTGGCTTCATTTGAACAAAAAGTCTTCTTATTAGAGACTTAAAGGCCTACTGAAAGCCACTACTACCGACCACGCAGTCTGATAGTTTATATATCAATGATGAAATCTTAACATTATAACACATGCCAATACGGCCGGGTTAACTTATAAAGTGACATTTTAAATTTGCCGCTAAACTTCCGGTTCGAAACGCCTCTGAGGATGACGTATGCGCGTGACGTAGCCCGGGGAACACGGGTATGCCTTCCACATTGAAGCCAATACGAAAAAGCTCTGTTTTCATTTCATAATTCCACAGTATTCTGGACATCTGTGTTCGTGAATCTGTTGCAATCATGTTCATTGCATTATGGAGAAGGAAGCTGAGCAAGCAAAGAAGAAAGTTGTCGGTGCGAAATGGACGTATTTTTCGAACGTAGTCAGCAACAACAGTACACAGCCGGCGCTTCTTTGTTTACATTCCCGAAAGATGCAGTCAAGATGGAAGAACTCGGATAACAGAGACTCTAACCAGGAGGACTTTTGACTTGGATACACAGACGCCTGTAGAGAACTGGGACAACACAGACTCTTACCAGGATTACTTTGATTTGGATGACAAAGACGCAGACGTGCTACTGTGAGTATGCAGCTTTGGCTTCTAAACATTTGATCGCTTGACCGTATGTGCGCAACTCTTTTTTGCGTATGTACGTAACTTTTTTAAAATATATAAGCTTTATGAACCTTGGGTTAGGTGAACGGTCTTTTGGGCTGAGTGATTGTGTGTGTTGATCAGGTGTTTGAATTGTATTGGCGTGTTCTATGGAGCTAGGAGCTAGCAGAGGAGCTAGGAGCTAGCGTAACAAACACGCAGGTGTTTTTATGCAGGATTAATTTGTGGCATATTAAATATAAGCCTGGTTGTGTTGTGGCTAATAGAGTATATATATGTCTTGTGTTTATTTACTGTTGTAGTCATTCCCAGCTGAATATCAGGTCACCCCCGGCTCTCACAGCATCTTCCCTATCTGAATAGCTTCAACTCCCCACTAGTCCTTCACTTGCACTTTACTCATCCACAAATCTTTCATCCTCGCTCAAATTAATGGGGAAATTGTCGCTTTCTCGGTCCGAATCTCTCTCACTTCATGCGGCCATCATTGTAAACAATAGGGAACTTTGCGTATATGTTCAACTGACTACGTCACGCTACTTCCGGTAGGGGCAAGCCTTTTTTTTATCAGATACCAAAAGTTGCAATCTTTATCGTCGTTGTTCTATACTAAATCCTTTCAGCAAAAATATGGCAATATCGCGAAATGATCAAGTATGACACATAGAATAGATCTGCTATCCCCGTTTAAATAAAAAAAATTCATTTCAGTAGGCCTTTAAAATGTCAACTTTATAGTACAGATAAGAACAAAATGTTGTTGCATTACCTCGTTGTAGTGCAGGATAATCCTACCAATCAATTAACCAACCAACAGTTTTCCTTCCTATTTACTCAATGCAGTATTCCAACCAACCAACCAATTTCCTTACTGCCTACCTAATCCAGTAATCCTACCAACCAACAACCCAACCAACCACTTGTCTTCTTACCTACCTAATCCAATAATTCTACCAACCAACCTTCCTACCTAGTCCAGTAAACCAACACACCAACATTCCTACCTACCTACCTAATCCAGTATTCCAACCAATCAATTTCCTACCGACCTACATAATTCAGTAATCTTACCAACCAACTAACCAACCAACAGCTTTCCTTCCTACCTACCTAATCCACAATTCCAACCAACCAACCAAATTCCTTCCTATTTACCTAATCCAGTAATCCCACAACCACCAACCTCTTTCCTTCTTACCTAATCCAACCAACCAACTATCCAACCAACAGTTTTCCTTCCTACTTACCTAATCCAGTAATCCTACCAACCAACAACCCAACCAACCACTTGTCTTCTTACCTACCTAATCCAATAATTCTACCAACCAACCTTCCTACCTAGTCCAGTAAACCAACACACCAACATTCCTACCTCCCTAATCCACAATTCCAACCAACCAAGTTCCTTCCTATTTACCTAATCCAGTAATCCCACAAACCAACCACCAACCTCTTTCCTTCTTACCTTCCTAATTCAACCAACAGTTTTCCTTCCTACTTACATATTCCAGTAATCCTACCAACCAACCAACCACTTTTCTTCTTACCTACTTAATCCACTAATTTTACCAACCAACCTACCTACCTAATTAAAGTACCAATGATTGTCACACACGCACACACTAGGTGCGGCAAAATTATTCTCTGCATTTGACCCATCCCTTTGTTCCACCCCCTGGGAGGTGAGGGGAGTCCAGTATTCCAACCAACCAACCTACCTTTCCAATCTAGTAATCATACCAATAAATAAACCAGCCAACAGTTGTCCTTCCTATTTGCCTAATCCTGTATTGCAACCAATTTTCTTCATACCTACCTAATCCAGTAATACCACCAACCAACTAACCAACCAACAGCTTTCCTTCCTACCTACCTAATCCACAATTCCAACCAACCAACCAAGTTTCTTCCTATTTACCTAATCCAGTAATCACACAAACCAACTACCAACCTCATTCCTTCTTGCCTAATCCAACCAACCAACTATCCGACCAACAGTTTTCCTTCCTACTTACCTAATCCAGTAATCCTACCAACCAAAAACCCAACCAACCACTTTTCTTCTTACCTACCTAATCCAATAATTCTACCAACCTTGCTACCTACCTAATCAAGTATTCCAACAAACCAACCAACCAACCACATTTCCACCTATCCAATCCAGTAATCCTAACAATAAATAAACCAAACCAACCAAAAGTTTTCCTTCCTTTTTGCCTAATCCAGAATTGCAACCAACCAACCCACCAAACAACCAATTTCCTACCAACCTACCTAATTCAGTAATACCACCAACCAACTAACCAACCAACAGTTTTCCTTACTACCTACCTAATCCACAATTCCAACCAACCAACTAAATTCTTTCCTATTTACCTAATCCAGTAATCCCACAAACCAACCTCTTTCCTTCTTACCGAATCCAACCAACCAACTATCCAACCAACTGTTTTCCTTCCTATTTACCTAATCCAGTAGTCCTACATACCAACAACCCAACCAACCACTTTTCTTCTTACCTACCTAATCTAATAATTCTACCAACCATCCTACCTACCTATTCCAGTAAACCAACATACCCAACCTTCCTACCTACCTAATCCAGTACGACTTTCCCACCTATCCATTCCAGTAATCCTAACAATAAATAAACCAACCAACAGTTTTCCTTCCAATTTGCCTAATCCAGAATTCCAACCAACCAACCAAGTTCCTTCCTATTTACCTAATCCAGTAATCCCACTGGGAGGAGCACGTCCCACTGGGAGGAGGCCTCGCGGCAGGCCAAGGACCAGATGGGGGGATTACATCTCCTCTCTGGCCTGGGAACGCTTCGGAATTCCCCAGGAGGAAGTCGCAAATGTTGCTCTGGAGAGGGAAGTCTGGGGGTCTTTGCTGGAGCTGCTGTCCCCGCGACCCGATTCCGGATAAGCGGTTGAAGATGGATGGATGGATGGATGGATGGAGTAATCCCACAAACCAACCACCAACCTCTTTCCTTTTTACTTTCCTAATCTAATAATTCTACCAACCAACCTACCTACCTATTCCAGTAAACCAACATACCAACCTTCCTACCTACCAACCTAATCCAGTATTCCAAGTTCCTTCCTATTTACCTAATCCAGTAATCCCACAAACCAACCACCAACCTCTTTCCTTTTTACTTTCCTAATCTAATAATTCTACCAACCAACCTACCTACCTATTCCAGTAAACCAACATACCAACCTTCCTACCTACCAACCTAATCCAGTATTCCAACCAACCAACCTAATTCAGTAATACCACCAACCAACTAACCAACCAACAGCTTTCCTTCCTACCTACCTAATCCACAATTCCAACCAACCAACCAAATTCCTTCCTATTTACCTAATCCAGTAATCCCACAACCACCAACCTCTTTCCTTCTTACCTAATCCAACCAACCAACTATCCAACCAACAGTTTTCCTTCCTACTTACCTAATCCAGTAATCCTACCAACCAACAACCCAACCAACCAGTTTTCTTCTTTCCTAATCTAATAATTCTACCAACCAACCTACCTACCTATTCCAGTAAACCAACATACCAACCTTCCTACCTACCTACCTACCTACCTAATCCAGTATTCCAACCAACCAATGTCCTACCGACCTACCTAATTCAGTAATACCACCAACCAACTAACCAACCAACAGCTTTCCTTCCTACCTACCTAATCCACAATTCCAACCAACCAACCAAATTCCTTCCTATTTACCTAATCCAGTAATCCCACAACCACCAACCTCTTTCCTTCTTACCTAACCCAACCAACTAACTTTACAACAAACAGTTTCCTTCCTATTTACCTAATCCAGTAATCCTACCAACCACCCACCCAACCAACCACTTTTCTTCTTACCTACCTAATCTAATAATTCTACCAACCAACCTACCTACCTATTCCAGTAAACCAACATACACAACCTTCCTACCTACCTAATTCCAACCAACCAACGACTTTCCCACCTATCCATTCCAGTGATCCTAACAATAAATAAACCAACCAACAGTTTTCCTTCCAATTTGCCTAATCCAGAATTCCAACCAACCAACCAAGTTCCTTCCTATTTACCTAATCCAGTAATCCCACAAACCAACCACCAACCTTTTTCCTTCTTACCTTCCTAATCCAATAATTCTACCAACCAACCTACCTACCTATTCCAGTAAACCAACATACCAACCTTCCTACCTACCTACCTAATCCAGTATTCCAACCAACCAATTTCCTACCGACCTACCTAATTCAGTAATACCACCAACCAACTAACCAACCAACAGCTTTCCTTCCTACCTACCTAATCCACAATTCCAACCAACCAACCAAATTCCTTCCTATTTACCTAATCCAGTAATCCCACAACCACCAACCTCTTTCCTTCTTACCTAATCCAACTAACCAACTATCCAACCAACATTTTTCCTTCCTACTTACCTAATCCAGTAATCCTACCAACCAACAACCCAACCAACCACTTTTCTTTTTTCCGAATCTAATAATTCTACCAACCAACCTACCTACCTATTCCAGTAAACCAACATACCAACCTTCCTACCTACCTACCTACCTAATCCAGTATTCCAACCAACCAATGTCCTACCGACCTACCTAATTCAGTAATACCACCAACCAACTAACAGCTTTCCTTCTTACCTACCTAATCCACAATTCCAACCAACCAACCAAATTCCTTCCTATTTACCTAATCCAGTAATCCCACAACCACCAACCTCTTTCCTTCTTACCTAACCCAACCAACTAACTTTACAACAAACAGTTTCCTTCCTATTTACCCAATCCAGTAATCCTACCAACCACCCACCCAACCAACCACTTTTCTTCTTACCTACCTAATCTAATAATTCTACCAACCAACCTACCTACCTATTCCAGTAAACCAACATACCAACCTTCCTACCTACCTACCTACCTACCTAATCCAGTATTCCAACCAACCAATGTCCTACCGACCTACCTAATTCAGTAATACCACCAACCAACCAACAGCTTTCCTTCCTACCTACCTAATACACAATTCCAACCAACCAACCAAATTCCTTCCTATTTACCTAATCCAGTAATCCTACCAACCACCCACCCAACCAACCACTTTTCTTCTTACCTACCTAATCTAATAATTCTACCAACCAACCTACCTACCTATTCCAGTAAACCAACATACACAACCTTCCTACCTACCTAATTCCAACCAACCAACGACTTTCCCACGTATCCATTCCAGTGATCCTAACAATAAATAAACCAACCAACAGTTTTCCTTCCAATTTGCCTAATCCAGAATTCCAACCAACCAACCAAATTCCTTCCTATTTACCTAATCCAGTAATCCCACAAACCAACCACCAACCTCTTTCCTTCTTACCTTCCTAATCCAATAATTCTACCAACCAACCTACCTACCTATTCCAGTAAACCAACATACCAACCTTCCTACCTACCTACCTAATCCAGTATTCCAACCAACCAATTTCCTACCGACCTACCTAATTCAGTAATACCCCCAACCAACTAACCAACCAACAGCTTTCCTTCCTACCTACCTAATCCACAATTCCAACCAACCAACCAAATTCCTTCCTATTTACCTAATCCAGTAATCCCACAACCACCAACCTCTTTCCTTCTTACCTAATCCAACCAACCAACTATCCAACCAACAGTTTTCCTTCCTACTTACCTAATCCAGTAATCCTACCAACCAACAACCCAACCAACCACTTTTCTTCTTTCCTAATCTAATAATTCTACCAACCAACCTACCTACCTATTCCAGTAAACCAACATACCAACCTTCCTACCTACCTACCTACCTACCTACCTAATCCAGTATTCCAACCAATCAATGTCCTACCGACCTACCTAATTCAGTAATACCACCAACCAACCAACAGCTTTCCTTCCTACCTACCTAAACCACAATTCCAACCAACCAACCAAATTCCTTCCTATTTACCTAATCCAGTAATCCCACAACCACCAACCTCTTTCCTTCTTACCTAACCCAACCAACCAACTTTACAACAAACAGTTTCCTTCCTATTTACCTAATCCAGTAATCCTACCAACCACCCACCCAACCAACCACTTTTCTTCTTACCTACCTAATCTAATAATTCTACCAACCAACCTACCTACCTATTCCAGTAAACCAACATACACAACCTTCCTACCTACCTAATTCCAACCAACCAACGACTTTCCCACCTATCCATTACAGTGATCCTAACAATAAATAAACCAACCAACAGTTTTCCTTCCAATTTGCCTAATCCAGAATTCCATCCAACCAACCAAATTCCTTCCTATTTACCTAATCCAGTAATCCCACAAACCAACCACCAACCTCTTTCCTTCTTACCTTCCTAATCCAATAATTCTACCAACCAACCTACCTACCTATTCCAGTAAACCAACATACCAACCTTCCTACCTACCTACCTAATCCAGTATTCCAACCAACCAATTTCCTACCGACCTACCTAATTCAGTAATACCCCCAACCAACTAACCAACCAACAGCTTTCCTTCCTACCTACCTAATCCACAATTCCAACCAACCAACCAAATTCCTTCCTATTTACCTAATCCAGTAATCCCACAACCACCAACCTCTTTCCTTCTTACCTAATCCAACCAACCAACTATCCAACCAACAGTTTTCCTTCCTACTTACCTAATCCAGTAATCCTACCAACCAACAACCCAACCAACCGCTTTTCTTCTTTCCTAATCTAATAATTCTACCAACCAACCTACCTACCTATTCCAGTAAACCAACATACCAACCTTCCTACCTACCTACCTAATCCAGTATTCCAACCAACCAATGTCCTACCGACCTACCTAATTCAGTAATACCACCAACCAACCAACAGCTTTCCTTCCTACCTACCTAATCCACAATTCCAACCAACCAACCAAATTCCTTCCTATTTACCTAATCCAGTAATCCTACCAACCACCCACCCAACCAACCACTTTTCTTCTTACCTACCTAATCTAATAATTCTACCAACCAACCTACCTACCTATTCCAGTAAACCAACATACACAACCTTCCTACCTACCTAATTCCAACCAACCAACGACTTTCCCACCTATCCATTCCAGTGATCCTAACAATAAATAAACCAACCAACAGTTTTCCTTCCAATTTGCCTAATCCAGAATTCCAACCATCCAACCAAGTTCCTTCCTATTTACCTAATCCAGTAATCCCACAAACCAACCACCAACCTCTTTCCTTTTTACTTTCCTAATCTAATAATTCTACCAACCAACCTACCTACCTATTCCAGTAAACCAACATACCAACCTTCCTACCTACCAACCTGATCCAGTATTCCAACCAACCAATTTCCTACCAACATACCTAATTCAGTAATACCACCAACCAACTAACCAACCAACAGCTTTCCTTCCTACCTACCTAATCCACAATTCCAACCAACCAACCAAATTCCTTCCTATTTACCTAATCCAGTAATCCCACAACCACCAACCTCTTTCCTTCTTACCTAATCCAACCAACCAACTATCCAACCAACAGTTTTCCTTCCTACTTACCTAATCCAGTAATCTTACCAACCAACAACCCAACCAACCACTTTTCTTCTTTCCTAATCTAATAATTCTACCAACCAACCTACCTACCTATTCCAGTAAACCAACATACCAACCTTCCTACCTACCTACCTACCTAATCCAGTATTCCAACCAATCAATGTCCTACCGACCTACCTAATTCAGTAATACCACCAACCAACCAACAGCTTTCCTTCCTACCTACCTAAACCACAATTCCAACCAACCAACCAAATTCCTTCCTATTTACCTAATCCAGTAATCCCACAACCACCAACCTCTTTCCTTCTTACCTAACCCAACCAACCAACTTTACAACAAACAGTTTCCTTCCTATTTACCTAATCCAGTAATCCTACCAACCACCCACCCAACCAACCACTTTTCTTCTTACCTACCTAATCTAATAATTCTACCAACCAACCTACCTACCTATTCCAGTAAACCAACATACACAACCTTCCTACCTACCTAATTTCAACCAACCAACGACTTTCCCACCTATCCATTCCAGTGATCCTAACAATAAATAAACCAACCAACACTTTTCCTTCCAATTTGCCTAATCCAGAATTCCAACCAACCAACCAAGTTCCTTCCTATTTACCTAATCCAGTAATCCCACAAACCAACCACCAACCTCTTTCCTTCTTACCTTCCTAATCCAATAATTCTACCAACCAACCTACCTACCTATTCCAGTAAACCAACATACCAACCTACCTACCTACCTACCTACCTAATCCAGTATTCCAACCAACCAATGTCCTACCGACCTACCTAATTCAGTAATACCACCAACCAACTAACCAACCAACAGCTTTCCTTCCTACCTACCTAATCCACAATTCCAACCAACCAACCAAATTCCTTCCTATTTACCTAATCCAGTAATCCTACCAACCACCCACCCAACCAACCACTTTTCTTCTTACCTACCTAATCTAATAATTCTACCAACCAACCTACCTACCTATTCCAGTAAACCAACATACACAACCATCCTACCTACCTAATTCCAACCAACCAACGACTTTCCCACCTATCCATTCCAGTGATCCTAACAATAAATAAACCAACCAACAGTTTTCCTTCCAATTTGCCTAATCCAGAATTCCAACCAACCAACCAAGTTCCTTCCTATTTACCTAATCCAGTAATCCCACAAACCAACCACCAACCTCTTTCCTTCTTACCTTCCTAATCCAATAATTCTACCAACCAACCTACCTACCTATTCCAGTAAACCAACATACCAACCTTCCTACCTACCTACCTAATCCAGTATTCCAACCAACCAATGTCCTACCGACCTACCTAATTCAGTAATACCACCAACCAACTAACCAACCAACAGCTTTCCTTCCTACCTACCTAATCCACAATTCCAACCAACCAACCAAATTCCTTCCTATTTACCTAATCCAGTAATCCCACAACCACCAACCTCTTTCCTTCTTACCTAATCCAACCAACCAACTATCCAACCAACAGTTTTCCTTCCTACTTACCTAATCCAGTAATCCTACCAACCAACAACCCAACCAACCACTTTTCTTCTTTCCTAATCTAATAATTCTACCAACCAACGTACCTACCTATTCCAGTAAACCAACATACCAACCTTCCTACCTACCTACCTAATCCAGTATTCCAACCAACCAATTTCCTACCGACCTACCTAATTCAGTAATACCACCAACCAACTAACCAACCAACAGCTTTCCTTCCTACCTACCTAATCCACGATTCCAACCAACCAACCAAATTCCTTCCTATTTACCTAATCCAGTGATCCCACAACCACCAACCTCTTTCCTTCTGACCTAATCCAACCAACCAACTATCCAACCAACAGTTTTCCTTCCTACTTACCTAATCCAGTAATCCTACCAACCAACAACCCAACCAACCACTTTTCTTCTTTCCTAATCTAATAATTCTACCAACCAACCTACCTACCTATTCCAGTAAACCAACATACCAACCTTCCTACCTACCTACCTAATCCAGTATTCCAACCAACCAATGTCCTACCGACCTACCTAATTCAGTAATACCACCAACCAACCAACAGATTTCCTTCCTACCTACCTAATCCACAATTCCAACCAACCAACTTTTCTTCTTACCTACCTAATCTAATAATCCTACCAACCAACCTACCTACCTATTCCAGTAAACCAACATACACAACCTTCCTACCTACCTAATTCCAACCAACCAACGACTTTCCCACCTATCCATTCCAGTGATCCTAACAATAAATAAACCAACCAACAGTTTTCCTTCCAATTTGCCTAATCCAGAATTCCAACCATCCAACCAAGTTCCTTCCTATTTACCTAATCCAGTAATCCCACAAACCAACCACCAACCTCTTTCCTTTTTACTTTCCTAATCTAATAATTCTACCAACCAACCTACCTACCTATTCCAGTAAACCAACATACCAACCTTCCTACCTACCTACCTAATCCAGTATTCCAACCAACCAATTTCCTACCGACCTACCTAATTCAGTAATACCACCAACCAACTAACCAACCAACAGCTTTCCTTCCTACCTACCTAATCCACAATTCCAACCAACCAACCAAATTCCTTCCTATTTACCTAATCCAGTAATCCCACAACCACCAACCTCTTTCCTTCTTACCTAATCCAACCAACCAACTATCCAACCAACAGTTTTCCTTCCTACTTACCTAATCCAGTAATCCTACCAACCAACAACCCAACCAACCACTTTTCTTCTTTCCTAATCTAATAATTCTACCAACCAACCTACCTACCTATTCCAGTAAACCAACATACACAACCTTCCTACCTACCTAATTCCAACCAACCAACGACTTTCCCACCTATCCATTCCAGTGATCCTAACAATAAATAAACCAACCAACAGTTTTCCTTCCAATTTGCCTAATCCAGAATTCCAACCAACCAACCAAGTTCCTTCCTATTTACCTAATCCAGTAATCCAACAGACCAACCACCAACCTCTTTCCTTTTTACTTTCCTAATCTAATAATTCTACCAACCAACATACCAACCTTCCTACCTACCAACCTAATCCAGTATTCCAACCAACCAATTTCCTACCGACCTACCTAATTCAGTAATACCACCAACCAACTAACCAACCAACAGCTTTCCTTCCTACCTACCTAAACCACAATTCCAACCAACCAACCAAATTCCTTCCTATTTACCTAATCCAGTAATCCCACAACCACCAACCTCTTTCCTTCTTACCTAATCCAACCAACCAACTATCCAACCAACAGTTTTCCTTCCTACTTACCTAATCCAGTAATCCTACCAACCAACAACCCAACCAACCACTTTTCTTCTTTCCTAATCTAATAATTCTACCAACCAACCTACCTACCTATTCCAGTAAACCAACATACCAACCTTCCTACCTACCTACCTACCTAATCCAGTATTCCAACCAACCAATGTCCTACCGACCTACCTAATTCAGTAATACCACCAACCAACCAACAGCTTTCCTTCCTACCTACCTAATCCACAATTCCAACCAACCAACCAAATTCCTTCCTATTTACCTAATCCAGTAATCCCACAACCACCAACCTCTTTCCTTCTTACCTAACCCAACCAACCAACTTTACAACAAACAGTTTCCTTCCTATTTACCTAATCCAGTAATCCTACCAACCACCCACCCAACCAACCACTTTTCTTCTTACCTACCTGATCTAATAATTCTACCAACCAACCTACCTACCTATTCCAGTAAACCAACGTACACAACCTTCCCACCTACCTAATTCCAACCAACCAACGACTTTCCCACCTATCCATTCCAGTGATCCTAACAATAAATAAACCAACCAACAGTTTTCCTTCCAATTTGCCTAATCCAGAATTCCAACCAACCAACCAAATTCCTTCCTATTTACCTAATCCAGTAATCCCACAAACCAACCACCAACCTCTTTCCTTATTACCTTCCTAATCCAATAATTCTACCAACCAACCTACCTACCTATTCCAGTAAACCAACATACCAACCTTCCTACCTAATCCAGTATTCCAACCAACCAACCTAATTCAGTAATACCACCAACCAACTAACCAACCAACAGCTTTCCTAATCCAGTAATCCTACCAACCAACCACCGGCTAATTTCCTTTTTACCTCCCTGAGCCAACCAACAGTTTTTCTTCCACCCTACCTAATCCAGTTTTCCAACCGACCAATGTACTTGGCAGAAACCTTTGCCAATGACCCCACTAATTACTAATTGACAACCCCACCAATCCAGTCACCCACCTAACAATCTACAACCAATCCAGTGAGTCACCGCCACCAAGCTGCATGGAAGGGCCATCCTGTATCGCCTGCTGTCATCCATGGCTGCGAGAAGGCTGCATTGTTGAGGATGACGGCGCAGCGTGGAAAGAGCAGAGTGACAGCTCGGCTAACTAACAGCTGTTGACAGTTCAGGGAGACGCGCAGCATCACCTTTCAGCAGCTGGCCGTCGGTGACCGTGCACCCGCTGACACCACACTCCTGCGCTGCCATGCTACAAACTGCTGTGCTCCTTATGAGTCGTTCTGTCTTGAAAGGGGCTGAGTCATATTCACTCTCCGTCTTCTCGTTTGTCCTCCACGGTGGGCGCACAAAGAAAACAGCGGCATGCGGCGCTGCCCGCCACACACCCGCCCGCCCGCCCGCTTCACTGGGGAAAAGGTGCTCCATTGAATCTGCCAGCCGCTTTGTGTTCCTAAACCAATATAGCGAGACTATAAAGGGGGTCAGGGGACGGCGGCGCGCACAAAGGCCGACCGCGGAGGTAAGGAGCGCCTGCGGGTGTGCGCTTTGAAAAACTCCCGATGTGGAAATAACAGAACGTTCTGCAAGGGCGCAGCTGTCCCACCCAAGCTGCCGCCCTCGGAGCCTCGTCCTTCTTTCTCTCAGGCCTGAAATGTTTGCTTTGCGTCGCACCACTTCCGCCGCTACCCTACCTACTGAGCACTTGATTGACAGCAGCCAATGGAGGCCCGCGTCAACATGAGAACGCTCCAAGCAAGATGGGGGAAGATAACATGTGGCTGACATCATAGGACATTTTTTTTTACAACCGTGTTGTTATAACTAAAACATGGCACTAATACTATTAAAACACATAAATACATACATATATACATTTGAAAACGTGTTTGTCAACATGTGCTCACATAACTACGGTCTAATTAGTCATCATTGCAGCATGCAGACACTCACTTCCTGTTCACTGCAATGTAGGCTTCAAAGTAAAAGCATGACAATTTTAACCAGGATTATAACATGTACACATTTATTTTTTCCTATTGTGAATCAATTAAGCAATCAATCAAACGTCTATATAGCACTTTTCATACGCAGGCAAGTGGCAACACAGTGCTTTGCACAAGAAAAAGAAGAGAAGGACACACACACACACACATACACACACACACACACACACACAAGCGCACGCACACACACAGCGCTATTGACACGAAACAAAACACAGCATGGCATTGAGGATTGAGGGGAAAATGCCACCTTTGAGGCGTCCACAATAGAGAATAACTTGAATTTACGCCATCTAAAAAATAGTATAAAACATTTTAAAAATATTGGTAAAAATAACTTCTAAATAATACATTAATAAATGGATAAAACCATAACACAGAGAATAATAGTATTCATAATAGCAATAAATATGATACAAAACATAAATATTATATTAAAAAATAAATCAAAAACATAATTGGGAGAATAATAATAGTAATAATAGCAATAAATATGATATGAAACATAAATATTATATTAATAAATAAATAAAAAACATCATTGGGAGAATAATAGTAGTAATAATAGCAATAACTATGATATAAAACATAAATATTATATTAATAAATAAATTAAAAAAACATTGGGAGAATAATAGTAGTAATAGCAATAAATATGATATACAACATAAATGTTACATTAATAAATAAATTAACATAATTGAGAGAATAATAATACTAATAATAGCAATAAATATGATATAAAACATAAATATTATATTAAATACATTAAAAACATAATTGAGAGAATAATAGTAGTAATAATAGCAATAAATATGATATACAACATAAATGTTACATTAATAAATAAATTAACATAATTGAGAGAATAATAATACTAATAATAGCAATAAATATGATATAAAACATAAATATTATATTAAATACATTAAAAACATAATTGAGAGAATAATAGTAGTAATAATAGCAATAAATATGATATAAAACATAAATATTATATTAATAAATAAATAAAAAACATCATTGGGAGAATAATAGTAGTAATAATAGCAATACATTTATAAAACATACATATTATATTAATAAATAAACATAATTGAGAGAATAATAGTAGTAATAATAGCAATAACTATGATATAAAACATAAATATTATATTAATAAATACATTTAAAAAAACATTGGGAGAATAATAGTAGTAATAATAGCAAATAATATGATATAAAACATAAATGTTATATTAATAAATAAATTAACATAATTGAGAGAATACTAATACTAATAATAGCAATAAATATGATATAAAATATAATTATTATATTAATAAATAAATTAAAAACACAATTGAGAGAATAATAATAGTAACAATAGCAATAAATATGATATGAAACATGAATATTGTATTAATAAATAAATTAAAAACATAATTGAGAGAATAATAATAGTAATAATAGCAATAAATATGATATAAAACATAAATATTATATTAATAAATAAATAAGAAAACATCATTGGGAGAATAATAGTAGTAATAGCAATAAATATGATATAAAACGTAAATGTTACATTAATAAATAAATTAACATAATTGAGAGAATAATACTACTAATAATAGCAATAAATATGATATAAAACATAAATATTATATTAATAAATAAATTAAAACATTATTGGGGGAGTAATAGTAGTAATAATAGCAATAAATATGATATAAAACATAAATATTATATTAATAAATAAATAAAAAACATTGGGAGAATAATAGTAGTAATAATAGCAATACATTTATAAAACATACATATTATATTAATAAATAAACATAATTGAGAGAATAATAGTAGTAATAATAGCAATAACTATGATATAAAACATAAATATTATATTAATAAATAAATTTAAAAAAACATTGGGAGAATAATAGTAGTAATAATAGCAAATAATATGATATAAAACATAAATGTTATATTAATACATAAATTAACATAATTGAGAGAATACTAATACTAATAAGAGCAATAAATATGATATAAAATATAATTATTATATTAATAAATAAATTAAAAACATAATTGAGAGAATAATAATAGTAACAATAGCAATAAATATGATATGAAACATGAATATTATATTGATAAATAAATTAAAAACATAATTGAGAGAATAATAATAGCAATAAATATGATATAAAACATGAATATTATATTAATAAATACATAAAAACAATTGGGAGAATAAAAGTTGTAATAATAGCAATACATATGATATAAAAGATACATATTATATTGATAAATAAATTTAAAACATAATTGGGAGAATAATAGTAGTAATAATAGCAATAAATATGATATAAAACCTGAATATTATATTAATAAATAAATTAAAAACATTATTGGGGGAGTAATAGTAGTAATAATAGCAATAAATATGATATAAAACATAAATATTATATTAATGAATAAATTAAAAACATAATTGGGAGAATAAAAGTAGTAATAATAGCATACATATGATATAAAAGATACATATTATATTGTTAAATAAATTTTAAACATAATTGGGAGAATAATAGTACTAATCACAGCAATAAATATGATATAAAACCTAAATATTATATTAATACATAAATTAAAAACATTATTGGGGGAGTAATAGTAGTAATAATAGCAATAAATATGATATAAAACATAAATATTATATTAATAAATAAATTAAAAACATAATTAGGAGAATAAAAGTAGTAATAATAGCATACATATGATATAAAAGATACATATTATATTGTTAAATAAATTTAAAACATAATTGGGAGAATAATAGTACTAATCATAGCAATACATATGATATAAAACCTAAATATTATATTAATAAATAAATTAAAAACATTATTGGGGGAGTAATAATAGCAATAAATATGATATAAAACATAAATATTATATTAATAAATAAATTAAAAACATCATTGGGAGAATAGTATTGGTAATAATAGCAATAAATATGATAAAAAACATTATTATTATATTAATAAATAAATGAAAAACATCATTGGGACAATAAAAGTTAGGGGTGTGGGAAAAAATCGATTCGAATTCGAATCGCGATTCTCACGTTCTGCGATTCAGAATCGAATCTCATTTTTAAATAATCTTTTTTTTATTTTTTATTATTATTTAAAAAAATATATAATTATTTTATTTTTATTTTTTTTAAATGAATCAATCCAACAAAACAATACACAGCAATACCATAACAATGCAATCCAATCCCAAAAGCAAAGCCGACCCAGCAACACTCAGAACTGCAATAAACAGAGCAATTGAGAGGAGACACAAACACCACACAGAACAAACCAAAAGTAGTGAAACAAAAATGATTATCAACAACAGTATCAATATTAGTTATAATTTCAACATAGCAGTGATTAAAAATCCCTCATTGACATTATCATTAGACATTAATAAAATAAAAGAATAGTGTCACAGTGGCTTACACTTGCATCCCATTTGACAACACACTGTGTCCAATATTTTCACAAAGATCAAATAAGTCATATTTTTGGTTCATTTAATAGTTCAAACAAATGTACATTATTGCAATCAGTTGATAAAACATTGTCCTTTACAATTATAAAAGCTTTTTACAAAAATCTACTACTCTGCTTGCATGTCAGCAGACTGGGGTAGATCCTGCTGAAATCTATGTATTCCATGAATAGACAATCCTTTTCAATCGGGAAAATATCGTTTTAGAATCGAGAATCGTGTTGAATTGAAAAAAAAAAATAGATTTTGAATCGAATCGTGACCCCAAGAATCGATATTGAATCGAATCGTGGGACACCCAAAGATTCACAGCCCTAATAATAGTACTAATAATAGCAATAAATAAATATTAATGTGTTAATAGATAAATACAAATAATACATTGAGAGACTAATAGTAGTAATAGTAGCAATAAATATAATATACAATATTAATAATGCATTAATAAGTGAATTAAAACATAACAGGGATAGAATAATAGTAGTTATAATAAATAGAAAATAAGAGAATAAACATCAAAAACCTTAGATGTTTAAAATGAGTAACAAACCTGATTAAACGTTTTTTTGTTTTTTAAATAACGTTAACCACTGGAAGGAAGAAGAATGTATGAAAAATGTGCCATTGTAGTAAAAAAAAATACAAGCAAATTAGTACAGTAGCTCTGGGGCCGTACTTATCAAGCTTCTTAGAGTGCCATTTTACACTTAAGTCCTGAGAATTTGCGAAATTTAGTCCTACTCTCAAACTTAAGAATAAAAGCTTTTTATCAACGTTCTTAAGTCTAAGAATCACTCCTACTCTCCACGATATTTAAGAGACCTTCAGAGGTGTCTTAAGTGGTTAGGAGTTGAGAGACGTGCGCGAACGTTCAGGGAACGGAACAATGTTTTGTTTTTTTCGATGACGAGCAGCTGATCAAACGGTATCGTTTAGACAGAGCGGATATTATTTTTGTCACAGATTTAATACTTTTCGATTCCTTGTTGATTTCTGCATGTGTCTGCAGTGGGCTAGTATATATAGAGCCACCCACACCAGTTTCAAATTAGTTGCCTAATTAATGAATTGGAAAGAAAATGTTATGACAGTAGCGTATGTGTGTGGCCGTGAGGTGAGTGACGTCAGTGAGTGTGTGGGCGAGAGAAGAGAGGGAGCGGTAGCGTGAGTGGGACTAGTTTGTTTTGTATTATTTTGTAGTTTATTGTCAAAATATACACTCCCATTGTCCACTTAAATATTTCCAAGATATTTCTTTATTCTTAGACAACGGATTCCCTTCCGTGATTGGTCATTTCTATGGACACAGAAATGACGTCACCTAAAATTCCGTTTACGGCACATAGTAATGTCGTAATTCAGCTCTGAGTGTGACACTTAAGATTCAGTCCTACACTTCGCTGAAAGTGTGAGTAAGACGCTTGATAACTAACTTTTAAGTGCAGCTTTCAGCGAAGAATTTATTTACTCTTAAGTCAACTCTTAGCAGACTTCTTAGGAGTAATTCTAAGAAGCTTGATAAGTACGGCCCCTGGTAGGTAAGAATATAGAATATGAAAACAGTAACATTTGAATAGAAATATGAAGTAATGGAGGAAAACCGTGTCACCAAACACAAATATTTAATTATAGCGTAAGAACTACTGAGGAATTTGCGAAACAATACAAAAATAATGATATTGTAAGTTAATTATACTAACACAGACACTTGTAAACGTGTTAGCATAATAGCCAATGCTAACACGATAGCAGGTACAATTACGCATGAAAACACTCCTACAGACGTCACACATGGGATGGTTTAGTAAGTAAGAATTGTTTTAGTTATATTTTAAAACTTACAAACTTTGCTTGGAGTGACGAATGAAGAATCCATGCGAGTAGAAACGTTACGGACGGCTATAAGAATGAACGGCGCTTATACTTCCGGTTAAAAGCACTAAACGGTGACGTTTTGGTGAATTTACTGAGGAATTTGTGAATCCGAAACAATACAAAAAGAATGAAATTGTATGTTAATAATACTAACACAGACACTGGTAAACGTGTTAGCATAATAGCCAATGCTAACACGATAGCAGGTACAATTACGCATGAAAACACTCCTACAGACGTCACACATGGGACGGTTTAGTAAGTAAGAATTGTTTTAGTTATATTGTAAAACTTACAAACGTTGCTTGGAGTGACGAATGAAGAATCCATGCGAGTAGAAACGTTATGGACGGCTATAAGAATGAACGGCGCTTATACTTCCGGTTAAAAGCACTAAACGGTGACGTTTTGGTGAATTTACTGAGGAATTTGTGAATCCGAAACAATACAAAAAGAATGACATTGTATGTTAATAATACTAACACAGACACTCGTAAACGTGTTAGCATAATAGCCAATGCTAACACGATAGCAGGTACAAATATGCATGAAAACACTCCTACAGACGTCACACATGGGACGCTTTAGTAAGTAAGAATTGTTTTAGTTATATTGTAAAACTTACAAACGTTGCTTGGAGTGACGAATGAAGAATCCATGCGAGTAGAAACGTTATGGACGGCTATAAGAATGAACGGCGCTTATACTTCCGGTTAAAAGCACTAAACGGTGACGTTTTGGTGAATTTACTGAGGAATTTGTGAATCCGAAACAATACAAAAAGAATGACATTGTATGTTAATAATACTAACACAGACACTGGTAAACGTGTTAGCATAATAGCCAATGCTAACACGATAGCAGGTACAAATATGCATGAAAACACTCATACAGACGTCACACATGGGACGCTTTAGTAAGTAACAATTGTTTTAGTTATATTTTAAAACTTACAAACGTTGCTTGGAGTGACGAATGAAGAATCCATGCGAGTAGAAACGTTATCGACGGCTATAAGAATGAACGGCGCTTCTACTTCCGGTTAAAAGCACTAAATGGGTCAGTGCCTCCATGACTCCACGGTGACGTTTTGGTGAATTTACGGAATTTGTGAAACTGAAACAGTACAAAACATTTTTTTATTGTAAATTAATAATACTAACACAGACACTCGTAAACGTGTTAGCATAATAGCCAATGCTAACACGATAGCAGGTACAAATATGCATGAAAACACTCCTACAGACGTCACACATGGGTTGGTTTAGTAAGTAAGAATTGTTTTAGTTATATTGTAAAACTTACAAACGTTGCTTGGAGTGACGAATGAAGAATCCATGCGAGTAGAAATGTTATGGACGGCTATAAGAATGAACGGCGCTTATACTTCCGGTTAAAAGCACTAAACGGTGACGTTTTGGTGAATTTACTGAGGAATTTGTGAATCCGAAACAATACAAAAAGAATGACATTGTATGTTAATAATACTAACACAGACACTGGTAAACGTGTTAGCATAATAGCCAATGCTAACACGATAGCAGGTACAAATATGCATGAAAACACTCCTACAGACGTCACACATGGGACGGTTTAGTAACTAAGAATTGTTTTAGTTATATTGTAAAACTTACAAACGTTGCTTGGAGTGACGAATGAAGAATCCATGCGAGTAGAAACGTTACGGACGGCTATAAGAATGAACGGCGCTTATACTTCCGGTTAAAAGCACTAAACGGTGACGTTTTGGTGAATTTACTGAGGAATTTGTGAATCCGAAACAATACAAAAAGAATGACATTGTATGTTAATAATACTAACACAGACACTGGTAAACGCGTTAGCATAATAGCCAATGCTAACACGATAGCAGGTACAAATATGCATGAAAACACTCCTACAGACGTCATACATGGGATGGTTTAGTAACTAAGAATTGTTTTAGTTATATTTTAAAACTTACAAACTTTGCTTGGAGTGACGAATGAAGAATCCATGCGAGTAGAAACGTTATGGACGGCTATAAGAATGAACGGCGCTTATAATTCCGGTTAAAAGCACTAAACGGTGATGTTTTGGTGAATTTACTGAGGAATTTGTGAAACTGAAACAATACAAAAAGAATGACATTGTATGGTAAAAATACTAACACAGACACTCGTAAATGTGTTAGCATAATAGCCAATGCTAACACGATAGCAGGTACAAATATGCATGAAAACACTCCTACAGACGTCACACATGGGATGGTTTAGTAAGTAAGAATTGTTTTAGTTATATTGTAAAACTTACAAACTTTGCTTGGAGTGACGAATGAAGAAACCATGCGAGTAGAAACGTTACGGATGGCTATAAGAATGAACGGCGCTTATACTTCCGGTTAAAGGCCTACTGAAATGATTTTTATTTATTTAAACGGGAATAGCAGATCCATTCTATGTGTCATACTTGATCATTTCGCGATATTGCCATATTTTTGCTGAAAGGATTTAATAGAGAAAATCGACGATAAAGTTCGCAACTTTTGCTCGCTGATAA